>NC_045550.1:42180593-42480593 GCF_009769535.1 Thamnophis elegans
CAGTAGTTATTTTTCAGAATGGGGAAAATATATTTTAGGTATGGAATTAATTATGGTTGTCGTTAGTATTTTTTTTAAAAATACTAGTAAACTGAAAGTTGCTGTATTAACATTAACAAATTCCCTTGTGAACTATAGAACAATGCAATGATGAAGCTACTATTTTATCTTCTTTGTTTGTAGAAGCAAGAATTATGAAGCTGTGAAAGAAAAAAGTAGAAACATAGTATTCTAGAAAATGAGATTGCCTATGACTAAGTAATACAAATAAAATATCTCAGTAGCAACAAAATTGCTTTTATTCCATTTTGAATAACATTGGAAATTATGAAACTTTGATATACTGTATATACGACTTTTGTAGAGGAATTGCAAGCTCAATTAATTTCTGGTATTCTAAACAAATTCCTGGTCTTAAGATTTGATTTTACATCATATTCCAGTTTAATCATCATCATCCTCTTGCATCTTAAAAACTTGCTTACTTCCGTTTTATCTTACCAACAGTTTTCCAAATATTTTGTCTCAGGAATTAAGAACCAATGGAGTCTAAGTGTGAGATACAAGTAAGAGATCTGTTTTCTGCAACTATGGGAACACTCCTTTGCTCTAAAAACCTGATAGCAAAAACATCTAATTGTTTACAAACTTATAAATATTAATTTATAAGTTTACCTGTGTGGTATCACACATAGGGAAACTTATAAATTAATATAATATTTTTTTAATTTTATTCCTTATAGTTCACTCTCAGCTGAGCCCACCCGAATGAGTTGTTGTAGGAAAAATAGCAGGAGCAAGGAATATTAGGTACTACATTTGTCCCTTTCAACTACATATAAAGTGATAAAATCAGGATAAAAACTTTAAAGATAAATAAAGTAAAGTCTACTTATATGTCAAAGGTAATTCAAAAGTGCACTGAAATAGACATGCTGCTTTTTAAAGCAGCCATATCTTTTCTCTTGTTTCTACTCAAATCTGAAAAAACAGAAAAGGTTGTCTTTAAGGAATCAAATGACTGAAGCATTGATTTTTTTTCAGTTATACGGACATGCAAAAAAAAGACATGGTTGCTTTAAAGAGATGCTTTTGAGATTTCAAAGCACACACAACTCTACAAAAGAACTTCAAACATTTTGACCATGCTATGGATTTTTAGAATTATAAGCAATAAGGCAGAAAAAGAATACCTGACCATGTGTTAAATTTAGCCACGAACACCTGACTTATTCATCAGGACTGCTGAAGCTAAAAGTTATGTCAGTTTAAATTTCTTTTTCTGACATTATTGATAAGATATTATATTTCAACTTTTTTTAAAACAATGCATTTTTTTCTGTATGACTGCATTTTAAGTTTTTATTTTTCAGTGTGTGAAAAGTAAGGGTTAATTTAATGTCTATTATTTGTATGAGTCAACTTGCAAAATTTGTATTTTGAGAGGCAACAAAAGAAATTGCTAAATAAACAAACAGCATTCTTCTATATGAAATTAATTTAATCACATGTTGCATCAAGCATTAATGTGGTTGCTTGGTTTTGTTGAGAACCATGTGTGACCCGGGCTACTGTAATTTGTTTACCAAGTTAAGATTAAACAAACTTCAGCTTTTGCAATTTGTGAAGCAAACCTCTCTGAGTGACAAGACGGGTATTATATATTACGATTTATTAACTCTTACTATGCGTTCAGAAGCAACAAAGAATCAATTTGAACATGAATTTAAAATGTAATCATTTGGATAAAATTCTATTGCCTTGCATATAACTTGGTCAGCAAACCTCTGAGGCCATAGTCTTGAAAAGCAATATACTTTATACTACTTAAGACAATGATGAACCAAAATCTAGTTTGTACAGAACTAATATTAAATATATGAAGCATTCAGAATTCTAGTAGATGGCCATTTTATGACAAGTAATAGTTTGATTAAGTACTCCTTCCACCTACATCCCCACTATCTCCACAAAATACTCCAAACACAACATACCATTTACTTTAATTGCTCTTTGGACTAGTATAAAGTCCATTTACAATAAGTATGGATTATTTTACATTTTTTAACAAGACAAGGTTATATTGTATGTATAAATTAGGCATGAGTTAAGGAACAGTATGTTTTAACACTGCTAGTCATCCCAAAGAGAGATACCTATACTAAGGTGACCAGACGTCCCGCTTTTGGCGGGACACCCCCGCTTTTGAATGCATTTTCCCGCGTCCCGCCCACCTTTTTAAAAGGCACACTTTTTTTGGTGCTCGCAGCTCCCGCCCATCAGCTGCTAGCTTGCTGGGCTGGCTCATCGTTCTGTTCTCTATCCTACCTACCTACAAATTTAAGCCAGCCCAGCCTGCCGCTCACTGACTGGATTGGCCTGGACTCCAGCCAATCAGTGAGCTGGCTGGGATGGAAAACGCGGCGTGCTTAAAGTTTTCCATCCCAGCCAGCTCACTGATTGGCTGGAGTCCACTTAGCACGCACGCACCCCCCTCCTCTCTGCCCCCCCCTCTGCAACCCCGGATACCCTCTGCCGCCGTGCCTGAAGCATGGGAGCGCTCACCAGCCGGCAGAACGCCGGAGTGGAAGAGGTGGATGTCCCGTAAGACGGAGAAATCTGGTAAGACGGAGCAAGCGGGGGGGGAATATGCGAGAGGTTTGCGGGGAGTCCCGCCTGGCAGGGTTTTGCGCGCGCTCCGTACTCTGAGTTGAGGGAATGGCGAGCAGCGGCTGCAACCCCAGAGTTCGGCTAGGCGAGAACTTTAAGGCGAGCGGCGGGACGGACCCTTGCTGTCAATCTCCCCCCCCCCTTGTGCCTTTTCGCAGCCGTCCCATCGTTCTCCCGCCAGTGGGGCTGCTCCTGTGATCCCCCCCCCTGTGGCTGCGAAGGAGTTTCCCGAGAGTTTTAGAGGGTCAGGAGTACGACCCTCATTGCAACGTCGCCATTTGCAAGCTCCGGCTGCTTGGGAGGGTGGTTATTTATTTATTTTTTTCTTCTTGCTTCCGCTTTCTTGCCGGCTTCCAAGGATTGTGGTGGCGGCTTGGATGGAAATAGTGACATTCGTGGCATCGCGCTTGGGGTTAAAAACTGCTTTTCGTTCGCGGCAGCAACTGCTCTTTGAGAATTCTTGCTTGAAAAAACAGGACTCCCTCACGCGGTCCTGAATTGAGGTCCATCTCCCTCCACCCCTAATTAAAAAGCCCCTGGTAAATTCTTGCCTGTCCTGTGCCACTTGGCATGCCTGCCTGTTTAGTTGTTATTGCGCTGATTGAATTCTAAAATACCCCGTCAATCTACCCCATCCGGAGGTGGCGGCAAGAGCAGTGCGTTGTTGTTGTTGGGGCCAGCCTGCTCGTCCATGGCTGGAGCCATCATCGCGGGCGTTAGGGACCTTCCGTTCTTCCTCCGCACCTCGCCCGAGCAGTCCTTACAGTCGCTGCCCGGCTCCAGCCATGGACAAGCAGGCTGGCCCCAACAACAACAACGCACTGCTCTTGCCGCCACCTCCGGATGGGAAGCAACCACGCCTGTGCGGCCCCTGTGCTGCGGTGGGAAGTGAGTCTGCAAGGCTTGGTTGCTTCCCGCCACCGCCGCTTCCCTCGTCCGTCTCGATTGCTGGAAGCAGTAACAAACGGCGCGTCTGCTCCGCTGTCAGCACCTTGACAGCCACCCCAGCCGGCGGCTACCGGGCCTCACTGGAGTCAATTGCAAAACCACGTTCAGCGCTTTGAGGACCTGAGGCATCTTGGGAAATGCAGTTCCCTATCGGAAAGAATGGAGTAGCTGCGAATTTGTAACAACAGAAGATAATAACTTGGTGCTTCGCAGGTTACGAAAATCTCAAGTTTGATTTGCACACTGTTTTTTAAAAGTTAGATAAAGAAATTATGCTGTGAAAGCGACTAGAAAGCCTCCCCTCCCCTTCCTGTGTGCGAGAAAGGGAAGGAGAGGAAGGAAGGAGGGAGGGGGGAAGGAAAAAGAAGAAGGGAGGGGGGAGAAGATGGAAGGAGAAAAGATGGATGGAAGGAGAAAGAATGGGAGGAGAAGGAGGAAGATGGAAGAAAAAAAGAAGAAAAAGAAGAAGGGAGGGAGAAAAGTGGGAAGGAGGTAGGAAGAAAAGGGGAAAAGAGGGAAAGAGCAGAAAGACAAAGAGGATGAAGTTGATAGGCAAGAGGAAAGAGGAAGGAAGGAAAAAAGAAAAAGGGAGGGAGAGAGGAAAGAAGAAAAGATGGAACTAGAAAGGAAAGAAGGGAGGGAGGAAAGGGGAAGACAGGGAAAGAGCAGAAAGACAGAGAAGGTGAAGGTAGATAGGCAGAAGGAAGGAAGAAGGAAGAAATAGGAAAGGAGGGAAGGAGGAAGGAACAGAAGCGAAGAGGAAGAGAGAAATGGAAAGAGCAGAAAGACAGAGAAGGTAGATAGGCAAAAGAAATGAAGCTGAAAGAATGGAAGGAGGAAGGAAGAGAAAAGGAGGAAGGGAGTGAGTGAGGAAAGAAGAGAGGATGAAAGGAGAAAGGAAGGGAGGGAAAGAGCAGAAGACGGATAAGGTGAAGGTAGATAAGCAAGAGGAATGAAGGAAGAAGTGAGGAGTCTCGGGGAGGGGAAAAACATTTAGTGACCAAAGTTACAATGGCATTGAAAAAAGTGACTGATGATCATTTTTCACACTTAGCGACCGTTGCGACCATTTTTCACACTTAGCGACCGTTGCAGCATCCTCATGGTCACGTGATCAAAATTTTGTTTGGCAACAGATTCGTATTTATGCTGGTTTCAGTGTCCTGGGGTGACCTTTTGACAAAAAAATTTTTTTTTAATCAAGCCCCCCCCCCCCCCCCCGGTCAAAGGCGTCCCTCTTTTCCAATCTGAAAATCTGGTCAGTTTAACCTATACCCTTAGCTTTTTTCACAATTATTCATATTGAAGTTGTTGGAAATTGAAATTCAGAAATATCTGGAGGGTCAGAGTTGCCAAATCCCCATTCAAATCCTATTAGTACAAATGTAAGCTAAAATATGGCTAATTTCCCAGGATTGCTATTGCACAAAACTGGAAAAAAATTAATACACCCTCAGATGAAACTACAATCAGGAAAATACTTGAATGCGCAGAAATGGATAAAATGACAATAGAACTAAAAGAAAGAGAAGAATCAGACTTCTATAAAATATGGAATAAAATTTACAAGTGGCTAGAAATCAGAAGCCAAAACAGAAAATAGAGAATACAAATATAGGGAGATACAAATAATGAATATTATTATAAGTGTTAATATTAAGTTTGCTACATTATAGGACAAGGTTATAGTGATAGGAAGGCAATGCAGAAGGGAGAATTATAAAAGCTAAGCAGGAAAGCTGATATTGAAAGCTGTAAAATTACTGTATATTGTTATGTATGTTCTTTTTTTGTTTTATTTTGTGTTTTTTTCCTTGTTGTGTCTTCTTTACGGTTTTTAAAGATTAAAACATTCAATAAAATTATTTTAAAAAATAAAAATAAAATATGGCTAATTTCACAAAATGTGAGAGCATCAGTTTCTTTGATAATTCCAGTTTAGCATCTTTTTCCATATCATTCTTGTATAAGGTGACCAGACGTCCCGATTTTGGCGGGACAGTCACGATTTCTAACAATTTGTCCCGTGTCCTGTGGCGTTTTTAAAAAGTCCCGATTTTCTGGCTTCATGTTGAAAGCGCAGTGGATTTGTTTAAGAAATCCTAACCGGGGCAAGACAAAAGACACTCTGTCTAACCTCTCTCTATGTCTCAGTACTTTCACTGAAGATATTAAAACATTAAAGCAAGAAAATGGAACCCCCCACCCCTTTTACTTCCTTTTATAAGAAAAGATGACCCAGTACCATAGAGCTCCAGGAAATACTTTGGCTACAGAAGTAGTGACTGTTCCTTCCTGGATTTCCCAGAGGGGAGGGGCACAGAGATTGGAGGTCGGCTCGTGTGAGAAAAATTGTGGCAAGGTTTCTTTGAAAAATATTTCCCTGGGACTAATTTCACCATTTTAATTTGCTCAATTCTTTGTATTAACATCTACATCATTCTGGATTAACTTGGAGTGCCTGCCTGCTGGTAAGTGAGCCAGGTTTTTTTCTCTTATTTTTTTAATGTATTTTAAAATAATATTTTATTTATTGTGCATAGGATTTTTTAAAATAGTTTTATTCTGTGTTGATTCTTTTTTAAATTGTCTTAGACTATTTAAAAAAAGATTCTATCCAAAATAAATTGAAATAAGCCATTTTTAAAAATTCTATGCACAATACTTTGAAATAGCCTTAGCTTTCAAACAGTTCATTTAGTGACCAAAGTTACAATAGCATTGAAAAAAGTGACTGATGACCATTTTTCACACTTAGCGACCATTTTCACACTTAGTGACCATTGCAGCATCCTCATGGTCATGTGATCAAAATTTTGATGTTTGGCAACAGTTACAATTTATATTTGTAAATTGTAGTTATGTTGAAATAAAAAAATATTACACTACTATTTTTGTGTTGTGTGAAAAATTTTGTTGCTCCTTATAAAATTTTTAATCAAGCCCCCCCCCCCCCCCCCGGTCAAAGGTGTCCCTCTTTACCAATCTGAAAATCTGATCACCTTATTCTTGTAGCATGTCATTTTTAAATCAATCTTGTCAGAAACAGACTTGTTCCTCTTCCATAACTTATTTGAAATGCAGTTCCATCTACAAGAGGCAGACACTTTTCAAATTAACTTCTGGGTTCATTGTTCAAACATATTCTTCATTATGAGAATGTTAAAATATTTTGCTTCTTTCTGTACCAGTAGATTAAACTAAGGTAAGTGTTCCCTAGCTTTTAGCTTATTCTGGTTCCCTTTCGTGTCCAACATTCAAATTCTCATCCTGGTTTTTCTTGTGAAGAGCAATCGTCTGGAGCATTTGTGGGCAATCTGTATTAGTTGGTTCCAAGAGGAATCAGGAAGAGCTGGTCTTCTCACCAGCAATTCATTTTGCTCCAGTTTTTGGCTTTATTTCAGTTCACCATTTCTTCTCTGGAAGTCATGTTACTCATGTAGCGATTTAAAAAGACCACATTTTCCATAATGAAAATCAAATGCTGTGCTGCTATGTTTGGGCAAGAAAAATGATTGCCTACAAGAAATTAACATTCTTCTGACAATAATTGCAGTCTTCATCAGATTTATGTTACATTTAATCTATAACCTTATATAGAACTTTTTTTAACATCCTAAAATGCAGTTCTGTAATCCATTCAAGATTTCAGTTCTGTCACTGTCTTTTTCAATAATTCATTTCATTTTATTTTCCAGTTATTTTATTTTCCAAACATGTGGGATTAAATAGAAACTTAATGGACACTTTGAAAATACAAGTTATAGGACTGCATTGCATTACAAATCTTAATTTAGTGTAGTTTACATGTGGAATTTGTATGCTTTCTTTTTAAATCTCTTTAGACCTAAGGATTGTTTTTATAGTTCAAGCAAGTTGATTATAAATTATTTCACCAACTTGAAGACCTACTTTGAGCCAAAAGTTGACTTCTTCAAAAGAGAGAGAGAGAGAGACAGAGAGAGAGAGAGACAGAGAGAGAGAGAGCTCTGCATCCTTTACCTAATTTATAAATGTTAACACCATCACTTTTCATGCATTTTTATCTTTCACAGGAAAAAATGCAGGACTGAAGTAAAAGAGGTCATCAGGTTGAGGATAATATAACTTCAAGTACCAACTGCAGGAAAAAGATGGAAAAGTCATTTCCTGCTTGTAAATATACCTGATGCGTCTGAATGGCCTCTGGCAGCGCCAATAGGCTCACTTAAGATGGATCTTGTCCAGATCCAACCAAATAATTCTAATGCTCTAAGGAGTGATGATGAACCTTTTTGGCACCGAGTGCCGAAAAGGGAGCATACATGCATGTGCTTTGCACGCTCATCTGGATCGTAACCCAAAAGAGGAGCTGCCCAGGGGGCATCAGTGCGCCGGAAAATAAACTTCCAGTTTCCAGCACACGCATGCATGCCAGACAGCTAGTCTTCTGGTTACTGTCAGCTGGCCGGTGCACATGCTCACGCTGGAAAACAGAAGACCAGCTCTTCCAGTTTCCAGCACTGCCACATGCATGGAGGCCACTTGATCAGAAACCCAGAAAAAAACCTGGAAGAAGAATGGGCGACGCCACAGGTGCCAGGCGACATGTTTCCATGTGCCCTTTCCAGCATGCGTACCATAGATTCGCATCATGGCTCTAAGGCATGAAACATTTTACTTACGTTAAATATGTGGGTTTTAAACTGAAATTAAATGTTTTAAAAGATTTCCTGAAACATATACTGATAAACTACTTGCTCATTTGAGTACAAATTGCTGTATTAATATAATATTCAACTGTATTTCCAGTGCCTAGCCAGTTCACAAAGAGTAAAGGGGTTTACACGTTTCTCCATTCCCAGCCCGCCTGCCCACTATACCAAATGACATGTCATCCAGGCACTGTGGTTACACACAACCAAGCTATTTTGAAAGGAAGGAACATTTTTTGTAAACTGGGCTTAAAGAAATCTGAATGAGAGAGGCATGCACAAAGCCCAGCAATTTGTCCAATATGTACAGAGGATTTTCAGTTGCCAGGGGTATGGATTTAGATCTAAAAGCTGTTGTTCTGGGATGGTTTCCATAACACAATGCATTTACATTGGATAATCCTAATGCTGAAAAATAACTACTTCTGCAGATCTTATTCAATCTGTGGACACTAAAGAGATAATGAAGTTAGATTTTAGGAAATATTATAAGATACAATAGGAATGATTACCAACGTTAAATGCACTTCAACACTAATCCGGTTTTCTCAGCATGCAAGCCATAATTCAAAAATTAACCTAAAATTAACATTTGTTTTCCACCACTTCTTATCCCATTCTTTCTGGGTTTGTCCCCTGGGACAGAAATTACAACTTTTGAAAAACGTAGTGATAAAACGAGCTAAAACATCTACACTGACTGACAATCAGTTACAGAGCCATATTAAAGGTACTAATATTAGGGTATAAAATTCTAAACAATTTAGGTCACTTAACCATTTTGCTTTTGCTAAAAAACTGTATGAACATGTCTGTCAGCTCTTTGAGAAACTCCAGAGAGAAAGCTAAAGCATGCACACTACTACATTGATTGCAAGGTTTACAGTAAAATAATCTTGCAAGTCTGGAAGCACTTCTCCCCACCCTTTTCTTTGACTTCCAATAAACTAGGGAAGGTCTCTTCTGAGACTCTTTAACATCTGAGATTCTTTAGCATAATGGTCAGTAAGAGATGACTCAGCCCAGTGGGCTGAGACATCTCTTACTGACCATTATCTCATCTGAAGCTCTTCCTCTATCTTCCTCTATCTTCCAGCCCATGGCAATGTCCATGAAAATTCCAAAAGTCAAATTTGTTTTGAAGAGGTCCTTAAAAAAATATATCTATCATATTTTTCGTAGTATAAGATGCACCTTTTTCCCTTTAAAAAGAGGCTGAAAATCTGGGTGCATCTTATACACTGAATACAGCATTTTGTGCCTCCTGAAACTCCGCCCCCTTTACCAAAATGGCCGTGCTTAGCTTTTAGAAGGCTTTCAGAGAGCTCCTGGGGACTGGGGAGGGTAGAAATGAGTGAAAAACGGCTTGATTTTTGCCCTCCAGGCCCCATCAGCACTCTATAAGCTTCCTAAAGGCTATCCATGGCCTTTTTTTGACAAAAAACATGCCCGTTTTCGTGAAAAATGGGCCATTTTTTGCTCGTTTTTACCCACCTCACCCCCAGGAGCCTCCTAAGGGCTATTCATGCATGCCCTTTTTTGGAAAAAAAACAGGCCGCTTTTGAGAGGCTTGCAGAGTGCAAAAACCATTTTTTTTATTTTCTTCTTCAAAACCTTGCTGCGTCTTATACTTTGGTGCATCTTATACTCCGAAAAATATGGTAACCAACCTCCCCTTCCTTTGATCCTACTCTACTGGCCACAGTTTAGAGAATGAGCGATGCTGCCTTCTCCACAGTAACATCTGCTCTGTGAAATAATCCTGGCCAGGTTCGTGGTCTATTCAGTCCATTCTCCGCACACCTTTGTTTCTTCCTCCACCTGCATCAAATGATTGCCTGGCTCTTCTATAAAGTAAGCCTCTGTTTATAAAATAAATTTTAAAAATCTGCACGAATGATTATAGTTTATCCAAGTCATGGTTTTTAAAACTGGCTCAAATCCTATGCACATACCAGTACTGACATAAGTATTCTTTGTGCTATATCAAGGTAATTGGAAGAAAAAAATACCAAGGTTGTTGGCACTGACCAGTTACTATTAGGAAAAACCGTGCGGGCCAACTTTTGAGATAAACGGCTGAACTCAGAAGGTCAATGTGTCTTTGTCAAAGGAGACAGACCTTTCCCCTCTCAGGCATGTAAATGTGTGTAGTTAAAGAAAAATGAATAATCTCCAGTTCTCAAATGAACACTGCAATTACTTAGAAGCTGGCAATTTAGAGTCCACATAATAGGCATGTGCATCCTCCCTCTAATTGAACTGAATAAATCCATATGTGCAAGAGGCAAGCATGTGTTTGCATAACCCTTTGTGCTTTCAAAACCCACATTCATAAAAAGCACAAAAATAACAGAGAAATGAAATGTTGCCTATGGAGGAAGACCTGATCCATTCATCAAGCTACTATCAACTATGAGAAACAAATTTCCACTATTAATAAGGTGTGCATTTTTTCTGCTGAGTAGCAACATTGTCCCCATGTGAAATATGTAGAACTAAATATGTAGTCAGGTATTTCATGGTTATTTCCAGCATATTAAAATATTGAGCAGGAGGAACAGATTTGATCCAAATTTATGTATCATAGGTTTCCCAACAAACACAAGAACTGTGAGGTGAAGAACTGGGGAGGGAGGATCCCTTTCTCTCATAACCACTGTAATAAGGCTCATTGGCAATGGACAGTCCAAGTTCTTATATTTATGGCACTGTAATTTCCTGCAGTACAGAGAAGAATGAACTACTTAGAAAGAAAAGACCACCAGTGATTTTATCAAAAATGCCACTTAGTCAAAAATAGTTCCATTTTCTGTTCCAAATTTCTTCCAATAAATCCATCTAAAGTAGAAAATATCTGCATTTATGACTAACTGGAAGTTCCTTATAGACTTTTTGCATAAACGGAAAAAAGGGCCTTATGACTTGTGGTTTTATAATTAGTTAAAAAAAAGATAATAGAAAAAAGTGAGCTTCTTTGTAATCATAGGGAAAGAAAAAATTTGATAATGGTACTTGTTCTGACCCCCCTCGTTCCACACTAAAGCACACTCTGAGCCAAAGATACTTTATGCAATTTATTAACAGACAGACATGTCCTTGGCAGCAAACTGGCATGAACAAGCTTGGGCAGCAATCCAGCACAGATAAGTCCTGGTAGCAATCCAGCCTGCCAAGTTCACAAAAATGTTCTCCAACATTCGTTCCTGCGTTGACTTACGCAAGAGGGGCGTGTGCACAAGTAATCCTTTTATAGTCTGGAGAGGAGCCTAATGACCATCAGCTGAGTGCAATTACCTCCTGTAACTGCGCAACTGTTCCTGACGCCTATTACGTCTTCGGTGCCAGGCATCCAGGAACAACTCATTGCTGACCTCAGGCTCACACTCCCTTGTCTCCTCCCCATTGGTCCAAGGCTCAGGAGCCTCCTGGTGGCCAACCAGGTTCTGTGTGCCCTGCTCGGAGTCGGAACCCTGCCCAGGGTCCTCCACATCCTCCAGAGCCAACTCATAGGGCCCCTCACTGTCAGAGTCTGGTGGCAGCTCCAACGGCTCCTGCTGGGCCACAACAGGTATTTATATTTCCTACAACAAAAATCAGAAGCTTCTTTTTTCTTCTTACCTTCCTTCCTTCCCTTAATCCTTTCTTTCTTCCTGCCTTTTGTCCACTTTATACTAGTTTGTTAATTTTTATGTTCCTTGCAAAACTTTTAATAAAATTTATTTTGAAAAGAAATCCATCTAAAGCAGAGGCAGGCAATGAGAGTACTACTAACCTCCTTAATTGTTGTTTCTTTGATTTTAAAAATATAAATAAGAAAATGAAATCCATCAAAGCAAAATTACGGTAGAGTTTAAAAACATTCTTATTTGCAAAAATTTACATACACTCTTTTAGAATAAGGAATGTGCCTACAATGGAATATGCCTACAAACAGCCAATTTATTTTTCTGATCATCTTTCAAGATTTATAGTTAATTCAGAACTTGTGATGAGTTTTCAACCAACTCATTGAACTGAACAAACATATGGCATATTGATGTATAAGTGATAAAAGGCAACAATTTCCCATTTACTATATTTTCTCATTGCACTGCATACTGTATTTTATATACCTAAATGGTTGGTGTGTATGTGTGTGTGTGTGTGTGTGTTGTATTTGTGCTGATAAATAGATAGATAGATAGATAGATAGATAGATAGATAGATAGATAGATAGATAGATAGATAGATAGATAGATAGATGATAGATAAAATAAATACAATACAAATGTAACAAAGACAACGGTAAAAATATTGGGTTTCTGTCTGGATGGTCTCTTATGACGAGCCAATGGACAGAGAATGGAAGCAGTGAACTCCCTCCCATATTTGGGCATACCAGGGGTTGTGACTTTAAATATATACCTTTCTCCCTGGCTCAGCTGATAAGGAGAAGAACTCCGTGGCTTAATGGTTAACACATCTGCCTAAGATGCAATACAGCACAGGTTCTAATCCCAGTAAGGGTATGGCTAGCTGATGAGAGCTAAATAGCTCGAAATAGATCTATACTAGTCTCACTTTATTTATTTATCAGCACAAATACAACAATATATATATATACTTTAAATATATATACCTCTCACCCTGGCTGGCTGATAAGGAGTCGAGCTCTGTGGCTCAATGGTTAACACATCTGCCTGAGAGGCAATAGAGCACAGGTTCCATTCCAAACAAGGGTGTGGCTAGCTGATGAGAGCTAAATAGCTTGAAATAGATCTATACTAGTCTCCCTTTATTTATTTATCAGCACAAATACAACAATATATATATATATATATACTTTAAATATATATACCTCTCACCCTGGCTGGCTGATAAGGAGTCGAGCTCTGTGGCTCAATGGTTAACACATCTGCCTGAGAGGCAATAGAGCACAGGTTCCATTCCAAACAAGGGTGTGGCTAGCTGATGAGAGCTAAATAGCTTGAAATAGATCTATAGTAGTCTCCCTTTATTTATTTATCAGCATAAATATAACATATGTGTGTGTGTGTGTGTGTGTGTATATGTATATATGTATATATATATATATATACATATATGTATATATGTATATATGTATATATGTATATATGTATATATGTATATATGTATATATGTATATATGTATATATGTATATATGTATATATGTATATATGTATATATGTATATATGTATATATGTATATATGTTATATTTATGCTGATAAATAAATAAAGGGAGACTAGTATAGATCTATTTCAAGCTATTTAGCTCTCATCAGCTAGCCATACCCATGCTGGGAATCGAACCTGTGCTCTATTGCCTCTTAGGCAGATGTGTTAACCATTGAGCTACAGAGCTCGACTCCTTATCAGCCAGCCAGGGTGAGAGGTATATATTTAAAGTCACAACCCCTGGTATGCCCAAATATGGGAGGAAGGTCACACTTCCACTCTCTGTCTTCGGCTCGTCACAAGAGACCATCCAGACAGAAACCCAATATTTTTTACTGTTGCCTTTTTGTTACATTATGTAAATCTTGTGACGAGCCGAAGGACAGATGATGGAAGCAGTTAGCTTCCTCCCATAATTGGGGCTTACCAGGGGTTGTAAAAATCATATATATATATATATATATATATATATATATATATATATATATATATATATATATATATATATATATTATTACTCAGTGACTCAGCATTTAGGAAACAGTAATTGGCTTCAGTTATATAGAGTGAGGAAAGTTTAGAGAATGTTTCTTGTCCTTAAACACTTTTTTTTACAAGGCCAGCTGTTTAAATAGAAGCAGGCAAATATGAAAATCCAGAGAATATTTTAAATTACTCTCCAGATCCAATTTGTTGACTTTTTGAGCAGTCATAGCTACAGCTCTTCCATGATACTCTTCCTTTGTGTATCGCTTCCTCTACTTCAGCCCAGTAATATATATTGTATTTTATTATATATTAATAAAACTACATGATATACTAAACTTCTAGAACTGGTATGAACATTTTATAGATGAGAATACAAATCAAATTTCAAATTCCACACAATCTTGCTAAACCAAAAAATTAACATTTACAAATCTAATGAAGCAAATAAGCCTAGTGATATGCCTGCATATAGTTGTGGGTTTATTATTAGCCACATATTTTACTTGTCTAAAGTACTGTTTTTTCATGGTATAAGACGCACCAAGATTTTGAAAAGGCAAATTAAAATAAGTTTTTTCGCTCTGCAGATCTCCCCAAAACAGTCCATTTTTCAGGAAAATTGACCCGTTTTTTGTCAATAAAAGGGCATGCATAGCCTTTAGGAGGCTTATAGAGTGCTCTTGGGGGGGGGGGACACACAAAAAAGGTCCATTTTTCACTCATTTTCTACTCACTTCTCCCTCCCTCCCAGGGAGTGGGATTTTGGGAGGTCAAAATGCTGTATTCAGTGTGTAAGATGCACCCAGATATTCACCCTCTTTTTTTGGGGGGGAAAGGTGTGTCTTGTATTCCGAAAAATACTGTAAATTATTTTGTAGAAGAAAACACTTCTACACTTTGTCACAAGACAAAATTGCATATTAAAACTATTTTACTCTACACTTCCCTATTTTTATTAAAGTTCCCAAATAATTGCTTCATGCTACACATCTCTTCCTAATACAAGCCACGTTTATTATAGTTTGGGGGGATTTTTTAAACAAGAGAAACATGTGCTATGCAAGTTCATTTATTCTGACTCTGAGGATGAACGGAGGGCTTAAAAAAACCATCCAGCAGAATAATTTGTTTTGACAGGAACCTGAGCTATAACTAGTGTCAGGACTTGAGCAGCCAATAAATTTGGGATATAAGTCCTTCCTAAGCTCTATTTCTGGCAGTGCATTTTAGCAAATGTAGCATGCATTGCATTTAAATGTTGGTTACAAGTACATCAACAAGTTAACAGGAAGTATTATTTATTATATTATTAAATATTATATTTAATAATTACTCGTGGGTACAAAGAGTAGTTGCATGAAGGAGGCATTGTCCTATCTATTCATGATCCTTTCAGCTTTTTCCACTCAAAGCAGAAGGGCAGCTCCTTCCTCCTCTCATTTGTTTGTTTTTTCCTTTCTCACTCAACTGATGAAGCTGAAGGACTGAAAGATTTAATAAATAAGTGAACAACAATTAGCCCTAAGGTTATAACCCCTCCCCTTTTTATCTATTTATGAGATTTTTCCAGAAATCTGGTCATGCATTGATGAAAATCAACAGCAATGATTTTCATTATTCCCCATCATTCTTAAAAAAGGAAACTCATAAAAAGATGACTTGGTAATAACAGACTCACAAAAAGATAACTACAGCAAAAGTAGAACACAACAAAACTCTTTCAAAATTAGAAAAATAGAAAATCCTTTCTTAAAAATCCTTGACATTCTTGTGCCCAATTTGCATCATTAATAAAATTATTAAAACCCAGCTGCCCCAAATATTAACTGGAACAGGAGAGCTTCAGAACTGCCAGGAAAACATCATTTTAATGTTTTCAACCATTTGATCATAGTGAAGGCTTGTACTATGGTGAAGTCTTTCTATGGCTAATATGATTCTACCCAGCAAAACACTCAACTGTGATGTGCAAACACATCATACCTCAGGCATGTTTTTAAATCCTGCCCAATGAATGTCTTCTTGTATTCTAGGCAAGCAGCATGTCCTTATGGTTGGACTTAATCCAACACTGAGGACTCCCTCTTTCAATGTATTTTTTCCTCTCCAGATCTAAGCTATGCAAGGGGTTTTCTTTTTCTTCTTTCCTGCTATCATTCATAATTCCTGCATAATTTACTTCATTCCTAGCAATTGTAGATCTCCTTTCTTCATGTCTGCCCCAGTCTAGACAGAGCCACTGTTACATGTGACTCAGTGTAGTCTGCCATCTTTTCACTATGGGGCAGTTTGTGAGTTAACCTTTTGTTAACTCACCAACCAACAACACAAACCAACCAATAAACAAAAAGAGACCCACCCTGATATTTTGGTTGTGCTTTGCCTGTCCACTATCTAGGACCATAATGGCGAACCTATGGCATGTATGCCAGAAGTGGCAAGCAGAGCCATCTCTCCGGGCATGCCAGTCATTGCCCGTTGCTCTTCCAGGTTCTGGCGCACATGTTTTCACACATGCAGCAGTACCAAAACAGGAAGAGCAGCTCCCTGGCATGCATGCGCGCGCTGGGAAGGTAGTCTTTGCATGCGCATCAGAAACCGGAAGACCATGTGCATGCCAGAAGCTGGAAACTCAGCTCAGGGTTTCTGGCTCTCCCGTACATTCCCGCCAGGGAACTGCTCTTCTGGTTTCCAGTGATTTCCCGCTTGCTCCCACTTCGGCACTCGGTAAGCTTGTCCTTTTGGAATCACTATTGCTTTGGGAAAATGTGTTGCATTGTGTCAACAACCTGTCAGTCAACAATCAGGTTTTTATCATTGATCATCCAATAGAAAAACACTGGTAGAAAAAAAAACATGTCAAGAAGATTTAAATAAACATAACATGAATAGCTCAAAATGAATCCAATTTCCATTGAACAAGCTCAACAAGCCACAGCATGAAACCTGGCCATATAAGGCATAACAATGTCTATAGACTACCTACTCTACAAAAAAGAGTAATACAAATAGCTCAACAAAATGAGCAATGCAATAGAACATGAATCAGAATATTAACTAACTCTGGGCCAAAAAGGCAGAATTAGTCTCTCTTTCCAATATTATAAAATGCACCCTTCTTACACAGCTGATAGTGAAATGTTAAAATGGTATAGTTCTACAAAAAATGTCCTCAAAGCATCTAAAATGATATCTGGCTGCTTGGAAAAAATATTAAAAATATGTCAAAATAATACCATCACACAGATTGCAACAGGAGGGTAAAACACATTGTCACATTCTAGACTCAAAGCAGCATATTTCATGATGATAGTTCTGTTGTCTTCGGTGACTCTACGTTGGAATATGAATATCTCTCAGTGCAAGTCATCAACACCTATAAAATTTATGGTCAAGAAAATGTGTCCATTACAGCCTTCAATCTTAAAGTAGTTTCCTGTTCTGCACATGTTCTTTATATGAAATAAAGAACTTACTTACATTTTAAGTATATTATGAAAAAAAAGCATTCTCTTTAATAGTTGTTTGCTACTTTAAAATGTACCCCAAGACTCTGGAGAAAGTAATAAATTCTCTTTGTATTAGTTCTGGAAGATTCTTTAAATGGAATTGAAATATTAATAGGCAAATTAAAAGAATTTAGGTAAAAACAAATGTTAAGATACTATATTTGTTTTCCTCTTGCATTTTTAACTCTCATGATGATTTCTTTCTTTTCTTTTCCTTACTTATCCTTACATTAGTTTGTATTGGTTTTCATCTTCCTAAAGTGTGGGCGTGTGTATAGGTTTCTTGCATTATTATATGGAGATCAGACATTATGATTGAGTTCCAAGGCAAGATACAAGTAAGAGTATGAAAAAAGTCTGATTTAACTCAAAGTCCAAGCAAAAAACATGTGGCAAACAAAATGTACGTTTTAAATCCATTATCTCAGTTGAATGAAAGTCTTAAGTGCTTTTCTTTGAACAGGTTTAATGCATGTTTTTATTCTTCTGCTTTACACATTGGGGATTGAATTTCTTATTACTTTCCAGCTTTTCAGAACAAGCACTTTATAAGGTCCAAGAAACAGAATATGGGCAAGACTGCGGCACAAATTTATCCCACTTTGAGAAAACTGGCTGGGGAACAGGAGGATTAAAAAAATACAGTTACTAAGTTGAATAAATTATTTTCCCCAACCTTGCTCCTCAGGCCAAGTCTGTTACCAAATGAAATGATGCCAAGAAAGCAGCATTTCCTTTTTTGCCTAAGAAAAAGAAAGGAGATTCTCTCTTAGCTTGAAACTGGAGTTCTAAATTTTGTTACTTAGGTTCTGAAATTGGATTTGACAAGTTACAGCCCTCCTACCCTCCCCATCTAGCTGCTGGTTTTTAAATAATTCTCAATGAACAATGTATGGGAATCCACAAATGCCCTCACAGCTATTCCATGTTAAGACCCTGGACTTAATGCCTCCTAGGACCTTCCCTCTTTCAAGAACAATGGCTTCTGCTTCACTTAATTTTGTTTCTAAGACACCCTTGTAATTTTGAGGATGTTTTAGAAACAACTACAAATCTTTCCCTGACAGAACATAGTTAAAAATCTGAGGTTCTTTAAATAAACTGTATGGAAGAAAAGAACATTGCATTTGTACATCTCCATTTCTTTTACACTTTCTTCCCAGACACAAAGAGAAGTATATTTTTTAAAAAATCCTCAAAATTTCAGAACATATTTCTTTCTGATAGGGAGGGTGTGAGTTGCAGTTAATATTGGAAAGGGGCTTTAATTAATATCTCTTTTTAACTACCACCATCTTTATCCCGAATATATGTGTTTAGAAACCACAGTCTTTAACAAGTAACACTTGGTTCAGTTTGCATCTAGGTGAGCATTTGCCAATTATTTAGGTTCTACATAAACGGGGAAGCAAGAAGAAAGGGGAAAACATAGGAGTGATGAAACCCTAGATCATCATTATAAGGGAAGAGAATGGCCACAAGACTTTCGTCTCTTGAATGCAAGAAGTAAATACTTTGAAACTGCTTCTTTGCCAAAACCAGAAATTAAACTCCATGCAAATGTACAAAAGCAACACCTTTTAAAATCAATTTTTGGCAGGATCTGGTATCCCCTCTCTTCTGTCCTTTCAAAGGGACATCAGCACCTCATCCATTCATCGGCTGTCGGATTTAATCTCGTTCAAACAGATGCAAGCATATTTTTTTTTTAGAAAAGAAACGAAGTTCCACCTCCTTGAAATGAATTATCCTCTTATAAATCAGTCTGATAGTGGAAAGACCCTAGGGCAGGGCAGGAATACTCCATAACAGGCATATAAACCGCAATCAGTGGAGGCCTGGCACGCGTTAAACTTAGAACTAGAACAAGGTTAGTTACCTGCAGGAAGGGGCGACTGATAGGATTCCTGCTCAGCGGGTTGGACCGGAGGGAAGAGATGGATGACTAAACCCAAGGCGAGGGCGAGGGGTCCAGCGGTCCTCATCGCCATGTTCAGCATTCCGGTAAACCAGCCAGCAAAATCAGCTGCTGCGTCTCTCCCTTTGACTTCGCTCGTTCGCTTCAAGGGGATCCTTTCGCCTGCTCCCCCTTTTAATGCCAAGCCCGGGGCGCTGCCATCCAAACTCCCGAAAGGAAATGGTTTCGGGGGGGGGGGGAGGTTCCCTGCGGGGAGAGGAAGGAGCACTTGAAAAAATTCCACGGAATTCACTTGGAAAGAGTTGGGGAAGGAGGAACCCGCCTCCGATGAAGTTGGTGGTCAAACGCACGGATGGAGCGATTGGCGCTACCTTCTTCTGCTCCTTCCTCCCTTCGGTCCTGGGTCCCTGGGCAGTAGGCAAAGGGCACGCGTGAAGATCGCTAGGGCTTTTATACGCCAGGCGGGAGTGGGCGGGGAGGGGCAACAGGGTGACCTGAGCGAAGCGAAATCGGAGCTTCTGGAGAAGGAGCTGCGAGATTCAGCCATTGGCTTACGGCGAGGTCGGGCGGGGGAGCATTCAGCCTCTTCTCCCTCCCCCACCCCTCTCGCCCCACGCCCGCCCCCATTTATTTTATTTTATTTTATTTTATTTTTGCACTTCACAGAGCCGGTGCGAAGGGATCATCCATCACGCTCAAATGAGCATGTGTGAAATATGCGCACATGCTCAGTAAAGACGTGAAGCCGTCGCCCGAACTCTAAACGCTGGCCGCTTTGCTTATTCCAGCGCCCCCCCCCCCATCCCGTGGAATTACGCGCAGAAATGGGAAAAAAGAGGGTTGTTGGGATTCTTGACGTGGACAGCCGTGGGGTGATACAGTCTAATTTTCTGTTTTTGTTACTTTTTGGCAGCTTGGTTACCGCTTTGATACGAAAAGGTGCAATATGCCGAATGGTAGCGTTTCTCACCTGAAAACTTTTTAAAATGAATGGACTTCAACGCCCAGAATTTGCTTCCTTCTCTTCGTTAGAGTAGACCTGCCTAATTCTCCCAACAATTCTTCGTTCAGTTTACCCAGGGGTGAAATTCAGCAGGTTTTGACAGATTCTGGAAAACCAGTAGCGGAAAGTTTGAGTAGTTTGGAAGAACTGGCAAATACCATCTCTGGCTGGCCCCGGGGTGGGGTAGCAACGAGAATTTTGCAGTATCTTTCCTCCAGGAGTGGGGAGGGAATGGGGATTTTGCAGTATCGGTCCCCAGCCACGGGCACAGAACAGTACTAAAAAATTTGAATTTCACCACTGCTCCAGACCCTTTATCATCTTGTTCTCTCCTCTTTACATTTTCTAATGCCTCAGCATCTTTTTGGTATCCTGTTGACCAGAACTGGACACAATATTCCAAGTGTGGTCTCAGCCAGAGGAGGAGTTGTGGCACCAAATTAATATTTTCCATAGCACAAGTAGAAGCTGTTTGACTGCTGCCCTCATCACATTTCATGCCAGTCTCTCTATTGCTTTGTGGCAGGAACACCCATCCTCTTTCCTTACTAGTGATAATACAATACAATACAATAGCAGAGTTGGAAGGGACCTTGGAGGTCTTCTAGTCCAACCCCCTGCCCAGGCAGGAAACCCTATACCGTTTCAGACAAATGGTTATCCAACATCTTCTTAAAGACTTCCAGTGTTGGGGCATTCACAACTTCTGGAGGCAAGCTGTTCCACTGATTAATTGTTCTAATTGTCAGGAAATTTCTCCTCAGTTCTAAGTTGCTTCTCTCCTTGATTAGTTTCCACCCATTGCTTCTTGTTCTACCCTCAGGTGCCTTGGAAAATAGTTTGACTCCCTCTTCTTTGTGGCAACCCCTGAGATATTGGAACACTGATATCATGTCTCCCCTAGTCCTTCTTTCTATTAAACTAGACATACCCAGTTCCTGCAACCATTCTTCGTATGTTTTAGTCTCCAGTCTCCTAATCATCTTTGTTGGTCTTCTCTGCACTCTTTCTAGAGTCTCTACATCTTTTCTACATTGTGGTGACCAAAACTGAATGCAGTATTCCAAGTGTGGCCTTACCAAGGCATTATAAAGTGGTATTAACACTTCACGTGATCTTGATTCTATCTCTCTGTTTATGCAGCCTAGAACTGTGTTGGCTTTTTTGGCAATTGCTGCACACTGCTGGTTCATATTTAAATGGTTGTCCACTAGGACTCCAAGATCCCTTTCACAGTTACTACTGTTGAGCAAGGTACCACCTATACTGTACCTGTGCATTTAGTTTTTGATGCCTAAATGTAGAACCTTACTCTTTTCACCATTGAATTTCATTTTATTAGATAGTGCCCAAGTTCAAGTTTGTCAAGATCCTTCTGTATCTTTAGCCTATCTTCTGGAGTATTGGCTATTCCTACCATCTTGGTGTCATCTGCAAATTTGATGAGTTCCCCATTTATTCCCTTATCTAAATCATTGATGAAGATGTAGGAGGGCCTTTTACCCTGAGCTTCTGGACAAGCTAGACATTTTTAAAATAAATAAATTGCCAATGGAAGTGAAAGGCTGGTTGTACTTTCCTTTCCTCGAACCTTGAGGAGGTTTTTTTTTCATTTTTTAAATTGAATCCTATAAAATACAAATTAAAATAAAGATTGTAGGGAAATGGAGAAGAAAATGGAAGGGAGAAGTGTGAGGTGGAGGAAAGAAACAAAAGGCATTAAATTCCAACATTTTTCAGCATAGTAGAATAACGATAGAAAGATACAGCTTCAACTTTTTGCTCTTACCATTTCTATGATAACAGGTAAAGGTAAGATTCCCCTTGCACATATGTGCTAGTCATTCCCGACTCTAGGGGGTGATGCTCATCTCCGTTTCAAAGCCGAAGAGACAGCACTGTCTGAAAATGTCTCCGTGGTCGTGTGGCTGGCATGACTAAACACTGGAAATGTACGGAACGCTGTTACCTTCCCACCAAAGGTGGTTCCTATTTTTATACTTGCATTTGTATATAGTTTTTAACTGCTAGGTTGGCAGAAGCTGGGACAAGTGACAAGAGCTCACTCTGTTACACGGCACTAGGGATTCGACCACCGAACTGCTGACCTTTCTGGTCCACAAGCTCAGCATCTTAGCCACTGAGCCACCACATCCCTTGTACATGATAACAGACTTATCAGCAACTCTGAAAGTCAGACTTCAATTTTTCTGTCTTGATCACAAAGTCTAGAAATGGTTTCCAAATAGAAACAAAACTGACTCTTTGATTAAAGCAGTTAATTTGGCCCTCTCTGCAAGCTCCACCAATTTTTCCATCCATTATTCCATTGTGGGGCTTGTATCTTTCTATTTTTGTGCATAAAGAATTCTTGCTTCAGCCAGCATATACAATAATAAAATTCCAGATTATTTTCAAGTTCCTTGCCCAGTAGGCCCAAAAAATAGTTTCTGGTATCAGTTTTATATTCATTTTAAGAATCTTCTGCAGTGAAATATGGCGTCAATATTTTTTGAGAAATGGTGAGATAGTAAGTATTTCCTTTTTTTTTTCTTTTAAAACAAGGTAAAATTGGTAAGAGTTGTACTAATTCCCCCTTCAAACTGAATGTTAAGAATAATGAATATTTTTACTCATCCTCCAGTGATCCCATCAGATGGGAATGTACCAAGTATGGAGAAGGAGGTCAATAGAAGATCACTCAGATTTTTTTTTAAAATGGGAACCTCATATCTGGAAAGGCCCATCAATGACAGGGAAAGTGGGTGGTGTTTCATTTTTGGCATGGTGGAGGGAATAAAGAAGCAAGGGACTTCTTTTGGGTGGAAGCCCAGACCATCATTGCAGCCAAAGTGGAGGAAGGAATTGCAGTCTGTAAAAGATTACTTAAGTAAATGGCTGCATTCAGTTTATGCATAGGAATCTGCAGAATAGTCTCTTGTCTTTCTTCCTGAGAATTACTCCCAAAAGATTAGCAGCGAAATGGATGGTGTCATGAGAACTTTGTGGGTTCACAGCACAACGTCCAACCGACAAACACAAAACACTTCTTGTTGCTTTCTTGTTTGTTTGTTTTCTTCCTCTACTAGCGCAGCAAGAAAATTTAAGCACTTCGATTGATTTCCAGGCTTGGCAAATAACTCAAGCGCTGACATTCCTCTCCTGAGCTTCCTGATAAGCTACAGGGAAAGGCAATAAACGGACCTGATTTATGTGAATTAAGCCAAGTGTTCAAAAGTTAACTCTACGTCTACTGGAAGAGAAGGAAGGAAGGAAGGAAGGAAGGAAGGAAGGAAGGAAGGAAGGAAGGAAGGAAGGAAGGAAGGAAGGAAGGAAGGAAGGAAGGAAAAAAGAAAGAAAAAGGGAGGGAGGGAGGGAGGAAGGGAGGAATATTGATAACTTTATGTTCATTCAATCATGTCCAGTTCTCAGAGATTGGACATGTCCCTGAAGTTTTCTTGTCAAGGTTTTTTAGATGTGCCATTGCTTCCTTCCTAGGGCCAAAGGGAAAGTGATTAACACAAGGTCAGTTGGGCAGCATTAGAACTCATAGTTGCATTCATTGAACAACTTGTAGCAAACACAGAGTGCTGATTGCATCTTGTCATGTGGTCAAAGCTTATTGCTAGACAATCTAGTGGGAACTCTGCTTCCCTTATGGCAGTGATGGCTAACCTTTTTGTCAGGTGACAAAAGCATGCGTGCCCACATGCCCGCACCCATAATGCAATGCACATGCGACACCACCACCCCACTTTGGCTCTAGTAGGCCTCCCTGCAGCACCCTGAAACCAAAAATGGGCTGCAGGGGGCACACTGCACCCCCTGTGCCCTGTTTTGGCCTAATGAGCCTCCCTGCAGCCACCTGGGACCAAAAGTGGACCGCGGGAGGAGCCATCCCCACACAACCCCCATGCCCCCCACATATGTGTGGCAGAGATGGGAAAATCAGCTGGCTGACAGGAGGAGCATGCACATGCACCGTGGAACTGAGCTGGGGCAACGGCTCGCATGCCTGCAAAGAGGGCTCTGTGTGCCAACTGTGGCATGCATGCCATAAGTTCACCATCACGGCTCTAGTCTGTTACAACTACAAAAAACAACGTCTTTACTGTATGTATATATCACAGAATAGCAGAGAGCCATGTGTGACTCCATTCTGTCACAATTTGAAATAAAATAAAATAATAGGCCATGTACTGGAAAGAGATGAAGGAAATAGGACCTTCAAACAAAAGGGAAATAGTGCTGAGATCTTTTCGGTCAGTTTCAAAGTTACTTCCAATTATAATATGTCATCACATCCCCCTCTCTTTCTATATTTTTCTCCTTTAGCTGTCAGTAATTTAACTCTACAAGTCTAATATTATATTCTCTTATCACCCCATAAGGCATTTCAACTATTCTCTCTAGTACCACAATTCAAAGGCATCAATTCTTATTTGTTCAGCCTTTCTGATGATCCAGCTTTCACAGCCATATATTGAAACTAGGAAAGCCATTCCCTTGACTATATATACCTTTGTCATCAGTGCAATATCTCTGCATCTCCGTATTTTGTCTGAATCACCTACGATACCACACCTTTTCCCTTCCCCAGTAGTAGATACTTATTTGTTTCATGGCTACAGTTATTATCCCTCTGCATTTTTGAGTCTGTTGCTACAGGTTGTCCTTACTTAAGAGCCATTCATTCAGTACCATTCCTGAATTAACTATCTATACTGATAAATTATACTTGGGTTTGGTCCCAGAAGTTACTGATGTTGCAGTGCCCCACAGTCATGTGATAAAAACTTGTTTGCTTGGTAGAATGCCTACATTTATAACTGCAGGGTATGTTTCAAATCTCTCTCACACACACCTATCTGCCCTGTCTCTCTGCCCTTTGTCTACTGTATATTTTGTTGTTCCTTCTGCCCTCAGCTGATCTGCAGGGTTTTCTTCTTCTGCTGTTGATGAGACATGCCCAGTCTTATCCTTTGTGAAGGATCTGCTGGTGCACCAAGCTTTCTTCCCAATGTCATGTGGAGTCTCCTTACAATGTTTCAGGAAGTCCATAGGCAATCTTAGAAAGAAAGCTTTCTTTCCCCTGCAGCAGCCACCTTCGGCTCTGTATACTCATAGCTGTGTACTCACAGTGCCATAGCTTACACCATCCTGCTGGCTTCCCTATTGACTTTGCTTGTTGGAAGCCAGCACAAAATTTCAAGGAGGTCCTTGCTTAATGACCTGTGATAATCTCTTAACAATGGCAGTTGACATGATTTCCATCGTTAAGTGAACAGTTAATGTGTTAATCACACTGTATGACCACATTATTTAACAATGGAAATTCTTAGCCTAATTACCATTGTTAAGTGAAGACTATCATCAACACTGGTTCCTGTTTATTTTCATTGGGATGGCATTGCCAGATTTTGTACCCTATTCTTTGATCTTCCACGTATAATACTTCCTCACATCAGAGCAGCTGTTGCTTACTTATTAAATTTATGTGGCTGTCCATCTCACTGGCATGTGATTCTGCATGTAGCATACAGAATTAAAATCCAAATAAAATCATAATATTCTACTATTAAATCAACTAAAAGCTACATTTATAAAGGTAATAATAAAATGCTGAGGACAGTGTAATCTAACTATAAACACAAGCATTTAACCACTGGCTCACACTTCTATGGGATTCCCCAAAGTCGAAGGCACATGCAAGTTTAGATGACCTTCCAGAAGGCCAACAGAGTTGGCACCAATCTCACTTGGGGAAATGATGTTCCAGATGGGGGAGGCCATAGCAGAAAAGTCTGTTTTTCTGAATCCTGCCAAGTGAAGCTTGGACAATGAGACCTGCAACATACACCTTCTGATGGAATAAAGTATGATTAGAGAGAGTAAGCTCCTCAACTCATCATCAACATTATGCTGGTTGTCATCTTCAAACTCCAAATAATTTACTTCTAAAACTGTCCCACCCTGATTATTTTTACTAGCTGGTGTAAGCTGCCTAGCAGTTTTAATTCTAATTTCTTCTGATCCAATATTTCATGGTATATTTTCTAGTTATATTTTAAATAAATCACGTGACAATATAAAGTTTTGGAAACTCTTTTTCCTATTTTGAATTGTTAATTTCTCCATATTTTATTCTATTGGTTTCTGGTTTGGTACCACCATTAGGTCTATTCAATTTATTGTGTCCTACATAACCAGGCATTTTTCATATTCACTAAAGGAAATATAAATACATTTTTGGAGATCCATGACTTTCCATCATTCATTATATAATTAGCAATGTAATCTTAGGTGCACTGATTCAATAATTTGAGCTACAATTCTTTAGAACTCCCCCTTTTTGATATAGGAATATAAATTGATACTTCAGTTTATCAATAGGCATTGTTGTTTTTACCATACCTTGTTACAAACCATAAGTAGCATTTTAACTACACCTTAGCTACTTGAATTGCAACTGAGTTTTCATCCAATTCTTTGCCCCATAGATGAATATTGCTAATTAGAATCAGGATGCAGAAAAGGAATCAAACATTGGACTGTCATTGTGGAAGTGAATACCACAATATTTATTTCTTTATTCATTTTTTAGGACCACTTATTTCAGTTAAGTGATTCTGGGTGGCAAAGAATAATAGAATCAAATAAAAAAATACAAATGCAGTATCTACAGTACATGTCAAAGCTTCTCCATTATAGGAGTTGTGAAAATCCTTTTCACAACTGCCCCAAACTTAGTAAAATTCACTCAAATAATTCTAGTGTGTAAAATTGCTTTCCTCTAAACTAATAGTTTAGTTTTAAAAAAAGTGGTTCCCCTCCTTTGGTATAATTGCAGCGATAGCTCATAAGCTTTCATTATATCAGATGTTAATATGATCATTCCTAATGCAAAAATGCTACCATGCGCAGCTTATTTCACAAATATTAATCTAGTTTAAAATCATTTTGTAATACTAAGTAAAGTATCACGTAAATCCAGACTATAAAAAGCTTTTACCTTATATTATGGGCTTCAAATTTAAACACAGAGGTTTGTTTAGTTTCCTTTGTCTTTCATATGGCGATTATTCTTATACAATTCCATACATTTAAAAAAACCATATTGAAATTTTCTACTCCAAAACAAGTGTTGATGTCATAATATAAGATGCAGAATTTCTATCTGGAGGGTTTTTCCTATATAGCAGCAGTTCTCAACCTGTGGGTCGGGATCCCTTTGGGGGTCGAACGACCCTTTCACAGGGGTCGCCTAAGACCATTGGAAAATTGCAAAATTACAGTTATGAAGTAGCAACGAAAATACTTTTATGGTTGGGGGTCACCACAACATGAGGAACTGTATTAAAGGGTTGCGGCATTGGGAAGGTTGAGAACCACTGCTATATAGACTTTGCCAACATTCGCTTGGCTTTGCTTGGTTGGCTGGATTCTGAAAGTACAACTTTTGTCCGCTTGATTTTAGGGGCAGAGTGTTCAGGCTGTTATTGTTTCCTTTCTTCATTTTTAAAAAAATAGAAAAACTGCTTTGCTTTATTCTTTCACAACATCTTTGCAATGTGACATTAGGTACCTTGAAGCGCCATTAAATGCTTGTTAACTGTACCTGTAATATCTACAGCGGGTGTGAAAGAAATCAAGATGAGAGCCTCAGCTATGTAACTGAAATCCTATCTCTTTTACACAATGCATGTAAGAAAGATAAGTGCTTCAATTGCTTGGCTATGACCATCATCTTAATCTATTTGATCCTTCCTGTGTAAACACTCTGTTGAAGGCTGATTAAGAGTTGCTTGCAACTACCTGTACCCATTGCTGTACTCCTACACTGTGAAGGGAATAATGGGTAAGCGAAGGTTGCAAAGTCTGACGCAAACATCTCCCAAAATCCAACTGTGGGTTTTACAGAGGTCCATGCCCTTCATATTGATTGGCTGAATCAACCAATCCTGTTGCATGTTTTGCTGATTTAGGGGCCCCTAAATTTGCTACATATAAAAGGAATGTCTTTTGAACTATCTCTGAAGGACAGGCACATACATTTCCGCATGTACAATGTCAGATAATCTGCCATAGCCTTGTGTGTGAATCTATCCCTATATTCCTGTATCAATAAATTGGGTCAGTGACCAAAAAAAATCAGGAAGAAAATAACATCACTTATATTCTTTCTCAGTATAACCCTGGATTAGTGATTGCTCAAATAATGTGCATGCAAAACGCCCTGGATATAGACATCAGATTCTAGATAAAATATGGGGAACAACTGAATTAGAAGTAGCAATTATAACAATTATAAGGAAGTAACTTCAGAGAGGTATTGGAGAAATCAAATCATACCCTATTTTTTTTTCAGCAAAACTGTACAATTCCAGCTGTGATACATGTTCAAGTTCCTATGCATACATATGTACGTACACACATGCACACACATATTTTGTGCATATAAATCCTTAATACTGAAGTGAATGTAAAAGTCGATAAGTGAGGATCTATTAATGACAGTTCTTCAGGGCAATTCTAGTTTCTACACATGTTGTCAATTACAGTAAGTTTAAATGCTTCATTGCTGTCAATTTTTTACTTTGAGGATGGTGCATGCTGGAATGCACATAAAGTACAAAAGATTAGTTAATAAATACACTCACGTTATTTGAAATAATGAAATATTCCAGATCAGTTTTGCTCTGCTGAAAGAAAATTTAAAATAACCTAAGCATTTTGTTCTAATTTTGAAAGCCAGACTCAAATTCAAATCTTGTTATGAAGCTGAAGATGTCTACACTTGAATTCTTTATTAATTGTTAATTCTAAGGAACACAATACCCAAACTAGCCAAGTTCTTCCCCCCAGGTCAAAACAAAGCATCATATTTTGTTTCTACCTTGAATTAAACCTGTTCAACAAAATCCTTTAATTGAATATATGTTCTTGTATACCATTTATTATCTAAGCACAAATAGCCATCATGAGATAGACTAGAAAATATTAATATCACTTTCCTAATAAAAGGAGCTTTAAAATGTATTAAAAGGCTGACAAGTTGCCAAAGAAATCAGAGGATGGACATTTTAGAGTGACCTCAACCAGTTGTAGTGCAAATGTCTTTCTTCACTATGCTATATTTGAGTAAATTGTTATGAAGCTAGTTCTGGTTAAGCATCTCAAAATTCTTGTCTTAAACATGCTCATTCAAAAATAACTCCTACAAAATTAATGTGCTCAACATCCTGGGAAGTATGCTTAGTTTTGAAGCACCAGAATAAGGAATGGCTAAGTCAGCTCTACTGTTACCTAAACCTATGATTCTGAAGAAATGTGGAGATTCTATAATAGAGACTTAGACCACCAAAGTAGTCCACAGGAAACTAGCAGTTTAGATTAATCTGGATGATTAAGTGTTGTACAACTGTGAACTGTTTATTTCAAATGTAAGTTCCAAACATATTCCCTATGCACATTCATTGGGGGTGGGGGAGGAAAATCTTGTGAAAAACTTATTTCTGTATAGATTTCATTGCTTGCAAATTTCAAGAAATTTCTCTTCTCGCAATGAAGTAAAAATTGACACATGAAGCAAAGGCTTTCTTCTTAAGGTATGTTCATTTAAGGAAGTTCACAAAGAAAAGATTTTTGTTACATCATATCCCTCATAGCCGCTGGAGGATTGATGGATGCTCTTGAATGATGGGGGGAAATGATGCATGCAGGGGCCACTGGGGAAGTATTACCTTAAATCAAATTCAGTCCATTCAATTTTCTTCTATTTCTCAGTAGAACTTGCTTTTAATAGCCGTGTTCTCCTCTCTTACAAGGTATCAGCAAAAAGCAGTATCTTCTTTCCTTTTAGAAAATAGCTTTTGTGCAGTGCATAGTTTCACTGTGAGAAATGAAAAGATAAGCAGCTGTGATGATTCATCAAATAACAATAAACTCCAGTAATGGGACCATTAATACATTCCAAGCCCCAGGCCCAGGTATACAGCCAGGATTTTAAAGCCTTGGAAAGGCCAGCAGGGTTGGGGCCACTCTAAACTCTGAGGTGAGAATATTCTAGAATGGGCTACAACAAAAAAAAAGCCCATCCTAGTTACCACAGTTGACACCTTGTGGCTGACAGTATCTGCAATATGACCCAGGAATTGGATCGAGAAAGTTATGTTGGAGTGCAGGCACTGGAAACAGAAAATCTAGGAGAAGATCAGAGAATGTATTATCTGTAGCCTCCTTAATTCTGGCAATACCACTGTGTATACATTCAGAATTCTATATTATAGTTGCTATAATTGTAGTTAGTGGGAAGAAAAAAGCAATAAGACAGGGAAATGCCATTTGATTAAAGAAGAAAATATACTGGAAACCAGAGAAGTTTATTTGCTTCTGGAGGCATAGAAAAATAATTTAAATACTATTTAAGTAACAGATGACTCATTCTGACTAGAAAACATCTGTTTCAAATGCAAAATGGCCTATTCCCAAGTGTTTTGGGGTTCCCAATGTGAGATGCACTGTAAACAAGACTAAAACACATCTAATATGAGTGAACCATAGATATCTGAAACAGCTGTTTCTTACTTTACATGACTCCAATTACTAATAATTTAAATTTGACATGTGCACATGCAAATTTGCTTCCATGATTTCTATGGTTCTGAAATAGCCAAGAAAGATCACTCTTATATAATTTCTACATCTGTGAAAGTTATTTGATGTGATACCAAACAAATTAAATAAATAAATAAAATGTATAGCTTTCAGTGAATTCATTGCAGAAGCATATCCATTTCCCTCACTAGAATTAGAAAGGCTCCTTTCTCCCCATTTCTGCCCATTTCTCCTTAAGTGCAAGTGTTAAATTTATAGGTAGTCCTTGACTTACGACAGTTCACTTAGTGACCATTCAAAGTTGCATTGAAAAAAGTGGTATGACCCATCTTGCACATTTATTGCCGTTGTAATATCCCATGGTCACATGATCAAAATTCATTCGCTTGGAAACTGACTCACATTTATGATGATTTCTGTGTCCCAGGGTCATGTGATTTCCTTTTGCAACCATCTGACCAAACAAAGTCAATGGGGAAGCTACATTCACGTAACAACATTGTTACTAACTTATCAATTGCTGTAACAACTGTGGCAAGAAAGGGGCAAAAATCACATTAGAACTGGCTTGCTTAGCCACAGAAGTTTTGGACTCAATTGTGGTCATAAGTTGAGGACTACCTCAGAGGTGGGTTGCCAATAGTAATGGTGACAGGAGGCTCCACCCATCCACCCGAATGTTTCTGCGCATGCGCAGAAGCATTGTGAATATGGGAACGTGCAGGAGCGTGCCTGAAGCAGTAGTAAAAAAATTGTCAACCCATCACGACTACCTGTAGGCAAAATGGGGAAAGAGCAAATAACTCCTGGGGACTATCAGTTCAAGAGAGACATACAAAAAGAAATCCTGTTGCAGTTTTTGAGATTATACAGTACAAAAAAATATTTGAACACTTGAAAATACATTAATATAATATAAAAAGTTGGAAAGTTAAAAGTAATCAGACTCAGGATGATGACACAGATACTGGTTGACAAATCAATCAAGAACCCTATTCCATTCAGGCATGCTATTGGCCTTTTCCCAGTTGGAAGTGGTACACATTTTAAACAAATCTGATTTCTATCTCCAGAGGCATTAAAGAAGTATCTTATGTATGTATTGAATCAGAATATGGAACTGAAAAGTATTAATTAAAATGATATGACTTTGAATATTACTGGCCAGTTCCCTACATCAATAGGTTCCTGCTTGCCATTTGGATATTCAGTTTGTGGCATTTATGTTATGGAATGGATAAGAGCTATCTTAGATAAGGGAGCCCATAAAGGATTGAATGTAAGGGAAATTGCCCCAAACAAATGTTATAACATCAAGTAAATCAAAAACATAGACTTCCGTTAATAAACAAAATAATATAATCTTGATAATAGTTTTATAAAAATATGAACTGGATCAACAATTTTCAATACATGCCTAAGGTTTCCAAGTAATTCATCAAAGATTGATCAATAAGATTAGCAATCATAGTGATTTGATTGATTTTATTTTATTAAACTTGTATGCCGCCCTATTCCCCGAGGGGACTCAGGGCGGCTAACAAACCAATAGGGAAAAGGGGGAGTACAAAAAACAAAGAAGACAAAAAAATACAGAAAACAATTTAAAACACAATCAACAGATGCAACAATTCGAGTGGGGCTGGGAACTCATCAGCCCCAGGCCTGCCAGAACAGCCAGGTTTTAACGGCTTTGTGGAAAGCCTGAAGGGTGGTGAGGGTCGAATCTCCACGGGGGAGATCGTTCCAGAGGGCCGGAGCAGCCACAGAGAAGGCCTCCCCCGGGGGGTCGACAGTCGATACTGACTAGTTGATGGAATTTGGAGGAGGCGGTGGGATCTAATTGGTCGTAGAGAGGTAATTGGCAGAAGGCGGTCTCTCAAGTACCCAGGTCCGATACCATGTAGGGCTGGTTGATGCTTAACAGAGAAAAAAAGATTTATTATACAGCAGAGTTGGAAGAATTAGGATTATCAAGGATTATTATCAAGATATTGCTATTTTGTTAACTAAGCCATAATTTGTGGTATTCATAGAACATTAGGGTATAAATCATGGTTTCAAATCTTAATCATTGGATTAACAAAATACACCAAGCTTGATGACTAAATGTGGGCTAAGTGTGTTTTATGAACCAACAATTCTTTCCATTCAAATATGGCCAGAAAATTAAGGATATTTTCCACAGTTGGTCCTAACTCTGTAGTTCTAGACACTGAACAATTAATGCTGTAATTCAGAGATAATAACTAATCATTATCCTAATGAATAGTTAAAGAGAAGGAGCAAAATCACAACACTGAAGTCATTCAAACAGCGTCTGTGTAAAAATCAACATTCTGAGTGAATACTAATGTTAAATTAGTAGGAATATGAAGAGGAGAAACATAGAACTACAAAAAAGCATGTCTCCTGAAGTCAGACTACCTCATTTTAGTGCTATGAAAATTATTTCAACAGATGGAGAATCCAACATATCTGGAAGAAGTCAACAGGTCTGTGGTGTCTGCAGTGAATCATTCTTTATTCATGTCTACCAGTGATATTTATAAAATGAAAGAGACCATTATTTTCCTTCTTTATTCCATCCCAATTTTTCTGCATTTACTTATCCTTTTTTTACAATACCATGCATGAGTTCAATGGAGCTTATCCCCAGCAAGGATATGTGGCCTTAATGTTCTATAGTTAATTTAATAAACGTTGGTGTACTTTAGTCACATCAAAGATACACCATTAAAACTGTTTTCAATATAGGTTGAGGGTGAGGGGGGTGGCATTGAAAAAAGAAAAATAGCAGGGGAGGTGATAGTCTGGATATTTATTTGAATGACAGCTTAACATATTAGCTCAGTGAACTAGACTTTGTTCTGGGAAACAAAAAAACAATGTACAGATATTTTAAATAAGTATTAATAAATGCATAAATTAATTAACATGCAAGAACTGATATTAAGCAGTATAGAAGCTGAAATTCTAAACTATATTTCATAGAGATGTGTATTGCAATCTATTTCAATAAAAATGTGTAATTCCTCATCATCAACAAAATATTAAAAGTGATAGGGCATTTTGGTTCCTCCTAGATTCACTGGGACATGGGAAATTCTTCTTGAGCATTATTCAAAAATATTTAATTATGGTAGTTCAAACTTTTTTCCCAAATGGACTGTAACATATATTAAAAGTATCTGGTATGTATAATATTTTCAATTCAAAACTCAAGATGGAAAATCCAAAGGCAATCAGAAAGAAATAGATTTAAGAGAGGAATTATAGTTTAGTAAAATAGGAGCTTTGTAGAAGATCCTAAAATCTTAATGTTCTGTTCTTGAAATATCTAGCTTCAAACATGCCAATCTGAGTTGGAAGCCACGATACAAAACCTCTGATTACACCTTTGATAAACCTGAACATTAAGTACTGAGATTACAGCCTCCATAAAAATGATGTGCTAGACTTCTCATTTTAAAACTCAATTACAAGCCACTAACATAATTGTAACTTTGCTTTCTAGAAATAGATTCATGTTTGTTGTGTTCTTTTGATTCTAAACTTCAATTAATCTCTTCACTAATGCTTAGAGATATTGTTATAAATTTATTGGGACAGTGTCTAAAATAATATATAGAGTGCATTCAGAATCTTTTATAGCCCACTGCTGACTTTAAATATTTATGTTTCCTGCAGAGATTTAATCCTCAATCCATGATACAACCTAGGAGTTAACTTGGATTTCACTATTTAAGTGTAAGCTGAAGCTGAAGGATGATTATTAGGTTTTTTCCATTTAATATTTGATTGTGTATTTTGGCAGTACAGAGCTTCTCCCCAAACAGTTTTAGAAACAGTTGGCTTGCAATCTGATTAGTAGCCAAATTAAGTCCAAATTGCTCCAATTCAAAGACTCTACTAGCAAGCTTCTTTAAAAAAAAAAAAAAGAATTTTAACTCATGGAATTCCATTTATAATTGATACTCAGGGATCAAAAGATGAATGGTATTGATTAGCAATAAATATCAAGAATGCAACTGAAATACTGTTATGGCATAATCATCAGTCCTGAAATTTCATGGGCAGATTTTGTTCCTTCACTGTTTTCTAGAACTACCGTTATACAATCCTGAGACTAAAAGAAGACAGCATGATTTTTCCCCTAGTTTCAAAAATTCATCTTAAACAGTTAAGACCTTTCTCTTATGACTAAAACGCACCCCACCCAGTGAAGTCTCTAAATTCCTGTGGAGTTGATCTACGTTCTAATGAGAGAAAAATAGCATCTAATTTATGATGCAGGTAGATATATATGTCTTGTTGTTGTTGTTATAGCTATGTACTCTTATTACATTGTTGAGTATTTTGGGGGAAAACAACATCCATTTCGGAATTTAGAAAGTTTCAAAATTGTTGGGACAAACTGTATGGAAAGCACTGTTAGGAGTTATAGGCATGAAAAGAAAGCAATAGATTTGAAATTATAGAAAATACTTGTAGTTAGGGGTTTAGATTATGACAGTGATTTGCTCTCCATGCTTGCCATTTAGCTCCTGAATGTTTTATCGCTTCGCCTGGTAATAAAATGTTTGGAAGTTAAATGGCAAGAAATTACAAATTTGGCCAAACCACTGCCAAAAAGCAAAATATTAGTTATTTCTTTATTAAATCAGTTTGGGGGCGTTTATTATCCTATGAAGAAGAAAAAAAGAATCCCTTTAGTCTGAAATGACATTTTAAAAAAAAAAAGTCTTTCTTGTTTAGCACTGGGGTGCAGATATCATATTTCTGCTGTTTTGCAAAACTACGGGACAGTTTCATTGTTCCTGACAGGAATACCAGGGGTTAACCAAAATGCCAAGTTGGATACTCCACAGACTCATATGCTTTGACTTGGCTGACAGTTTAGGAAACATCTTAGTGTTGTAGATTTCTGCTGAGTGACATAGATCTATACTCTTTTTCCTTTACTAATGAAAGCAAAAGCCATTGCAAAACATGAATAGTTAATCCAAATTGGACTCCCTGTCTTGAACATTCCAGGAAAGTTATAACTTTCTTCTGTCCCACAGTGCTGACAATGTCAGCGGTTCATGTTTATAATTAGCCTAAATATGAAAACCTTTACAAAGATGTACTGTATGTATTTAATTTCTCTTTAATTTTTACATTCATTTTTATAAATGGCACTTTGCTTTGCTGGAAAAGAAATCTAGCTTCCCCTGGCAAATTACAGTTTGCTTAAATGTCCAAGGGCCTAAAGTAGTCATTAGCATCTTCTTGCCTATTAAATTTGGTATATATAGTTGTTTACAATAACAAAACTAATTATGGTCTTCCTCACTGTATTTACTCTATATTCAAAACAGATTACATGAACGGGGTCAAGAAAAATATGCAGTTTATCAGCTTCAATATTTTATTTCATTTTTCATTTTCATTTCATACAATCACATATATACTGTGCACAATTGGGGCCATATAACATTGAGCGACAAATACAGCCCTCCTTATGTTCCCCAAAATACAAAACCAATATAACGCTTCAACCCTCCATACACCCTTTCTTTCTCCCCCCCTCCAACTTCCTATTTCTCCCCTCCAACATTCCCCTCTCCTACTTCCCCTCCCCCTCTAACACTCCTTTCTCCCCCCTCCCTTCCATCTCACCCTCCTTCCAGTTCTCTCTCCCTCTCTCTCTACCCCTCCCTCTTCTTTCCCTCTGCTCCTCACTTCGGTGTATTCTACTATCCATCGATATATTCAGCTTCTTATTTTTATACTAAAATTAAAAAAAGAGCAACAGTATACAAGTGCAATCATGTTATTTTAAAAACTGGCACATACTATATTTCCCCCCCCCTCCCCCCTATGACCCCACCTCCCTTCCCCCATCCCGACTTCCCAGAGCCCGTACCGGTATAGCTTTTTATCAACACAGTCTAAAATGTGTTAAAACCAATAAGTTAGGAAAAAAAAATAATAAAGAAAAAAAAAGAGAAAAGAAAAAAGAAAGAGAAAAAAGAAAGTCAGTAAAATCTCTACATGAACTCAGCTTCTTACCATTACACAACTTAAGCAGTTTACATTGTTCCTAATTCTTAATTGATTGATTACCTGCAGGATTTTCAAAATGTATTAAAACCAAGTAGGTTAGGAAAAAAAAGAATAATAAAGAAAAAAAAGGGGGGGGGAAGAAGAAAGAAAGAGAAGAAAAAAAAGTCAGTAAAATCTCTGCCTTGAATTCAGCTTCTTACCATTACACAAACTTAAGCAGTTTACATTGTTCTAATCTTAACCTGCAGGATTTCCCCAGAAATTATTTGTTGATTCAGCTTTTCCTGTAATCTTCTCTAGCTAGGGACCTTATCTCTTTATCTCAAATAGCTATCTGTTTCCAAACCCTAATTTGTCCCCTTTATGCCCCTTCCTCTATAACACAATTTAGATACATCTCAAATTTTCTATTTGGGTTGTCCTCTTCCAATTCTTTTTGTTTTGCCCTTGTTTATGTAGGTTTATATGTATGTATGTATGTATGTATACTTGCATGTGTGTGTGTGTGTGTGTGTGTGTGTGTGTATGTATGTATATATATATATATATATATATATATATATATATATATACATATATATATATATATATATAAAATATTCATCAGTACTCCTCTCATATATGCTTTACTTACATCTCCTACAAATTCCCTGAAAATGCCCTTATTCATATTCCGAACAAAGTATTCAGATAGCAATTTTTTACAAGCATTAATATACTTTTCATATCAACATAACTTCCATTCGACCTCCAAGACCTCCTTGCCCGCACTACCCTTCCCAATTCCGTCCAAACTGGGTTATGATCCAAGAGAACCCTCACCGCAATCTTTGTCTTCTTCACCCTAGAAAATAAATAATTAGTGATTTGTATAAAATTCAAAGTTATCCATCAAGTCTTTTTAGGTCTAATGCAATATATCTTCCAAAGGGATCTGCTTCAGTTCGCTCAGCCTTAATGTCTTTTCTTCAATATACAACTATACCATTTTTGCTTTGCGTAACAGAAGTCACAAATATTGACCGAGTTCGATGATTGAGCAGATATTTTGGATCAGTTAATTTAATATGATTTTCTTACAGACAAGTTATATCGTTCTTGAGCTGTTTGAAATAGCAAAATATTTTCTTTCTCTTTTATAAAGAGTTCAGACATAGCTCCTTAATCAATGGCCGATGATGTATTGAGGTTGTTGCAGTCTGCCTTGTTTTCCCATTCGTCTGGTAGTCGTACGGCTAGGTCCTTGTTCTCTGGTCCCTTGCCCTTCCGGAAGGGGAAAATGGTGCTTTCTGTCTTGTAATTGTGTAATTTGTTGTTTATCTTGTCCTTCTCGTTATCTTTCTCCAGGTCCAGATGATTCAGGGTGAGCCACCTTCAGGGTCTTATGATAGAAATCTCGGGCTTCCCATACAGAGTTGAGACGATATTTTTGCTTATCGAATGTAATTATAATACCAAATGGCACATCCCATTTATACTGTATCTGACGGTTCTGAATTCTTCCACTAGAAAAGCGTAATCTCTCCTGGCTCTTAACATTTGGGGTGGTATTTCTTTGAAGACAATCAAGTCCTGTCCGCCAATTTGTAGCCTAGTATTATAAGACTCTTGTAGTATCGCGTTTCTAGACTCTCTTGTAGTAAAATATATAATTACATCTCGAGGAAGCTGTCTCTGTTTTGCCACCCAAGAATTAAGGCGGTAAATTTTTTTGATCTGCCAGTCAAAGTTGATTCCCGTCTTCCCACCAGATGACTGAAGGCCTCTGAGAAAATCTGTTTCAAGTCTCCTGTTCGTTCTCACGCAGTCCCCTGACTCTTAATGCAAAGCTCCATCTGTTTATAGTTTATCATAACAATTGTTTTTCTGCGTTTTCAACTTTTTGTTGCATCACTTCAATTTTGGATGTCAGTTAGTGTTGGCTTCCTCCAGAAGCTCTAGCTTATCTTCCATTCCACCAACATACTCTGTCAGTACAGTTACGAGTCCTACATATCGTCCTTTGTTTAGCAATCTTAGTATCAAGCTTATCACATAAGTCTGTAATAAGTTTCTTTATCTCCTCTCTAAATTCTCTAAGAGTCTCAAAAGAAATTCTTTCGTTAGCAAATCTCCAGTAGGGGGCGTAGAGGGTGAAAGCTGTGACTTGGTGCCAAGTGCCTGAGGCTGTGTTGCTAAAGGGACGTCTCCCCAACTTTGATTTTGGTGCCATTATTTCTTTCTTCAAACAATTATTCAACAATTATTCAAACTCTGCTGTGCCCCTTATGTAGCTTGCGATGGAAGAAAGTTATTAAGCCCCCCCCCTTTATTTATTCTTAGAAGTTTTTCAAAAGATTCAGAAAAAAGCATTGTAGCAAAGCAAGTTTCAAAAGATTGGTATGTAATGAAACAGTTCATATTCATTCTGTTTAGAATGTCTGTATATTAACAAGAGGCCTTTTACAGCTTTAAAAGTTGATAAAAAGAAAAAAGAAATTCTTGGTAGGTCTTCAAAGAAACAAAACTAATTAGTCAGAGAGTGCTATCTGGCTGTTCCTTTGATCTTTCTCTCTGTCGGCTTGCAGAGAGTTTACAAAAGGTTTCAAAAGATTGGCATTACACCAAGACAGTTCGGCAGAAAAAACCTCTATTTGGAATGTCTCTGTATTGGCAATCGCCATCTTGGAAGCAATTACACAAAGGAAGCTTTTATGAAACTGAAGCTAGGATTTTTCTAAAAAGCAAATAAAGTTCTCAGTTATGGGCTCTGCTTGTATTAATTTCAGGTAAAATAGTTTCAAAAGTTGTTCTAAGAGGGGTTTCTTTGCCTTGTGCTGTGAAAACAGCCGAGATTTCTGGGGAGGTATGATTCAGCCTTTGTTATCTTTCCCCTTCTGTTCGTAGCAAAAAAGAAAGCTGCAAACTTCAAAGAAAGCTCTTACCAGCTGGGCCTCTCTCTGCAACCTTCTTGCCTGAAGGATGAGATATCTGCTTGATGTTTAGGCAGATAACGAGCCAGAGATCGGGAGCGGCTCAATTAAGCTGCTGCCGACGGCAAAGTCCCGCCCCGGAAGCTGAAAAATATGCAGTTTATGATGCACTAACTTCTAAAAGATTAGTTAGCATTTTAGGAAGTTGCATCAAACCAGTTACTGTGGTTTGTATACCTTGGTTGCAATTTAGCAAGGCCTGTTGAATGAACTCAGCAAAATATTTGTTCTGTTTCTCTCTCTCTTTCAATAAACTAACATGGCTTTTCTATTCCGAGTCAAGATGTATGTAAAAGCTCCAAAAAATGGGGGAAGGGTATCACGGAGATATTTATGTAGGTTCTACTTTTCTGGCTTAGTTCACAAATCGCACTGTCATAGTATAGTTATGATATAAACATTATATATAAACAAGGTCAGTGTTACAAAGTTTCTGGAACATCTAGTTAATAAAAGTGCATCAAAATGTCTGAGAAATATTCTATCACTAGAAAATTCAGAACAAAGATAAATGGATAAATGAATAATTATTGTGGCTACTATATAATATGAAAGCAAATTTTTAAGGGGAGATTGAGATAGTTTGAGAAGGCTTTAATTTGTTAAAAATAATATTTTAATAATTTGCAGCCAATTTACAGTCAAAATATCAGCCATGGAAACTTGAAGAATTATTTGTAAACATACCTTGTGCGCTGCCACTGAAACATTCGCTATCCAACATTTTAACCACTTTAGCTACCTTTCTTTCAACCAGTTTAACTTGTTTGCTTCGAGCAGACTTGGACTGAAATAGCTTCATAGTTCAGAAGGAAAAATAGTGTTTTACAAATCTGTGATTTTCAGCCAGACTTCCAGAGGTTCAGATGGGGCTCCTGTATTTTCCCCTTCTATACAATCAGGCATATGACATCTGAAATAGAATAGGCTCTTTCCACAACAAAATCAATATCTTATTTAAAAGCCTATGCTACCAGCAGCCAGGGACAGATGTAAATTTCAGTTATAAATCAGTTAGCTTCCTCCTTTTATAAATAATAATAATGAATCCAGAAAAGAGCTTATTATAAATTATTCAATGCCCATTATAAGTTTAGTCAGACATTACTAAAGTAGGATAAAATACTTCCCTTAGCTTTGAAGTGAAATGTACAACAAAGACATTTCCCCAATTATTTAGGAAGAAAAGATGGTTCAACATTTTTTCATGTCCCAGTGACACTTACAATGGTGAGATTGCTTTGTGTTTTCTGTCCAAAAGCTTTCCCACTTCTCCTAACATCTCTTAGCTGCCATATAATTGGACAGCATTTGGTAAAAATAATGGGTAACATTTTGATTCACTATGACATACCTTAGTAGATATAATGAGATTGTTATTTTCACTGTCACTTGGTATATAAGAATAGCAATCTATCAGTTCACGTAAGATGAAAATTTATCATAACAATTATTTTAGTAGCAAACTACGGTAGGCTTCCCAGACTCTGGTTCTTGACTAAAGATGAAAAATTAAATTAAATTAAATTAAAATATAAAACACCAGGCCGAAACAGAAAGAATAACACTCTCCAGGCCAACTGTTACATAATGATAATCAGGAAATGGAAAGAGCTAGTTTAGTTTACTCAAACTGTAGGCTATGCAGCTGTTGATTATATCTCCCAAGACAATTGCCTCTGACTTTACACTGGTTGGAATGATCTGGATTTAATATAGTAATACCATTCTCTGTTCTAACTTTCAGTAAGAAGTGTCTTTTATAAGGTCTTTTCATTATATGGGCATGCTATTTCATGCGACCCTGGAATTTGCATGGCATGTCTTATTAATTCATATAACGAAGGTATGAATTTTATTCTAGATTTTTGTAGATGAGCCGAGGTGGCTCAGTGGTTAGAGTGCAGTACTGCAGGCCACTTCAGCTGACTGTTATCTGCAGTTCAGCGGTTCTAATCTCACCGGCTCAAGGTTGACTCAGCCTTCCATCCTTCCGAGGTGGGTAAAATGAGGACCCGGATTGTTGTTGGGGGCAATATGCTGACTCTGTAAACCGCTTAGAGAGGGCTGAAAGCCCTATGAAGCGGTATATAAGTGTAACTGCTATTGCTATTGCTATTGCTATTGTACTTCTTCCAGTCTTTGATACTGCAAATCTCCACCTGTTTTACTTAGAAAATAAATGTGACATATAACTGCAGGCCAGAAAGGTGCTACACACACAACACACACCACACACAACACAACACACCACACACACTAGCTTGAAGTAACTCACTAAATGATCTTGAAGTAGACATTCTCATGCCACAGCTTCATTCCATAGCTAGATCCTGCCTAGATCCTAAAATAAGCAATTAGCTAGATCACTGTGAAGTAAGATAATTGAAATGGAGTTGTTAGCAACGTTTTCTAAATATACTGAGAAGGGAGAAGGAATTAACAACTGAAATATGACCATTGTGCTAGACTCTGTGCTTCCAAACTGGACTACAGAGCCATCTCCATGTCCACACATAACTGCACACAAGAAGTTTTCATTGAACCCTCAGGACTACCTGTATAAAGGGGAAACAAGCAGAAAGATCTAGACAGCATTCCTCATCACTCTTGAAAAATGCAATCAGGATATGTGGGACTGTTGCATTTGAGATAGTACACTTACAAAATTGGGAAAATAATTCCTCTTCTTCCAAAATGAAATAATGGAACTCTACTTTTACTTTACTTTACTTTACTTTACTTTACTTTACTTTAATGGTACTTGTATGCCGCCCACCCTAGGGACTCTGGGCTGCTCACAGCAAATAAAACAACAATAAAAACATTTAAAACATTTAACATTACAAAATTAAAATCAACACAGCATCCATTACATCAAATGGAGCTGGAATACTCAACAGCCCCAGGCCTGATGGAACAGCCAGGTCTTAGTCGCTTTACGGAAGGCCGGGAGGGTGGTGAGGGCCGGATCTCAGCAGGAAGCTTGTTCCACAAGGCCAGTGCAGCTACAGAGAAGGCCCTCCTTCGGGGAGCCGCCACCGGCATTGTCCGTCAACGGCACCGGAGGAGGCCCAACCTGTGTGATCTTATTGGTCATTGGGAGGTAAAAGGCAGGAGGCGGTCTCTCAGGTAGCCAGGTCCGATACCAGTAGGGCTTTAAAAGTAACGACTAGCACCATGAAGCGAGTCCGGAGACCGATAGGAAGCCATGCAGCTCGCGGAGGATAGGTGTAATGGGTGTACCTCGGTACATCCATTATTGCTCGTGCGGCTGCATTCTGGACCAGCTGTAGTCTTCGGACACTCTTCAGGGGCCCCATGTAGAGCGCATTACTAATCCAGTCTTGACATGACGAGGGCGTGAGTGACCATTCGAAGTGCCGAAGTTTTCTCCTTCACCTTGTAGAAGATTGGAAACAAGTTGATGGAAAGGTATGAAAGAACTTGGAGAATGAAATGGTGATACAGAAGGCAAAGTCTGGGAGAAAAAAAACCTGGAACACTTACAACTTACAACACACCAATCACACCCGTGAGAGTCAGCTAATAGGATGATGATCATCGGATGATGAATTATAGCAGATTTTATGTACATTGAGGTTGCAGTTGGATGGTTTTGGAAAAATGGAATTTTACATTAACTTTTATACAGGTACAACCAGGATGGGTTTCTGCCAGCATTACTGCCAGTTCGGTATGCACATGATTTGCTTATAAATAGTTGTGCATATGCAGAACATTTAAAAAGGTCAAAAAAAAGATATTGTGGTACCGGGGAACCGAGGTGGCGCAGTGGTTAAATGCAGCACTGCAGGCTATTTCAGCTGAGTGCATTCGTTCGGCGGTTCAAACTCACCGGCTCAGGGTTGACTCAGCCTCCATCCTTCCGAGGTGGGTAAAATGGGACCCGGATTGTGTTGGGGCAATATGCTAACTCTGTAAACCGCTTAGAGAGGGCTGAAAGCCCTATGAAGCGGTATATAAGTCTACTGCTATTGCTATTGCTATTGGTTCGGGGGAGTGGCAAGCTGACGTCCATACCAGTTCAGAGAACCAGTGGCCTTTCCACTACTGGTTCCACCAAAGCGGTGTGAACCGGTAGAAACCAATCTCTGGGTACAACTAATATTGAGAGCCAGTTTGGTATAGCACTGAGCTAGAACTAGGAACATGAATTCTAGTCCTGCTTTAGGCACAAAGCTATCTGGGTGACCTTTGGCCAGTCACTCTGTCAGCCCTATGAAGGAGGAAGTGGCAAACAACTTCCAAAATCTTGCCAAGAGAACATGTCCAGGCAATCACCAGGGATCAGTGTTGATTCAGAGGTGCACAGACACCAGCATGTATGCATGGTGCATGGGCGCGCGTACACACACACACACACACACACACAACCGCTAATGGCATCTTACCTCTGTTTCATCATTGAATGAAGATGAGAAAAAAGCAGTTGCATAAGGATGAGAGTGAATTCATACTGTTAGTAAATGTTTCAGCTGAATTTATGAGTGAGAAGAAACTTTTGGCAGGATATTAATGTAATAATAATCTCGTAAACCCTAAAACTTACTTTGCATAAACCTTATAAGGCAGTGCTTATAAAACTCAAATTGATCAGATTATTTATGCTGAATGAAAAGTTCAGCTGGATTTTCTTGACTCTGTTTTTGAAAACGAACACTTTGCTTATCTACTATATTGTGCTTCAGCCACAATTACTAATACTGGCAATACTTCATTCAATTATTTTATTAGTTTATTTCACATCATGTACCCAGATCGATATGTTAGATTCCAGATATTATATAGCTAAATATCAATCTCATTCAAAGCACCGAGAGAGTCTTTGAGAATGGTACTGTCTCCAAAACACAATACTCTTTACCTAGCTGTTGTAGACTATAACATTGGCAGTCCAACAAGCGATGAAGATTACAGCAGCAGATCAGAAGATGAGAGTCAGAAAACGTGGATTTAGTAGTGTTGCTCCAGCCAAATACCTTTAAAGGAAGTCAGACTTCCTTTAATGGCTCTTTTTCCTTTTTGTTTTCAGAGCCCTAGAGGCTCTTGCCTATGTCACTCCTGATTTGTCAAGACTCAAAGCAGGCTGTCTTTTATACAAGACCCTGATTTGTGACTGGTCAGTTTTGTTGGTCCTGCTGCTGCCTGATCTAGTCTGATAAAAATTTAGCTCTACCTTTACTATTAGGTCAAGGCTGATGGAAGAGTCTAAGACTTTCTTTTGGTTTTTATTGATACAGTACATCAGTTCCAGCCCCACTGTTTGGGTCAGAACCATTGGTTCAAGTCATCTATGCTTATTCCTTAAATGCAAAACAATATCAGTACAAGGTGATCAATAGCATCACTACTCAATAAAGTACAAATGTGTTAATTTACAGAAAAAGAAAAGAAGAAGAAGGAAGGAAGGTAGATAAATAGATGGATAGATATAGATGGATAGATGGATATGGATAGATGGATAGATGGATAGATGGATAGATGGATAGATGGATAGATGGATAGATGGATAGATATATAGATAGATAGATAGATAGATAGATAAATCCAGATATTATCACAAGGACAGTTTCTTCTTACTCTATTTTTCTGAGTACCACATTTTAACAAGGATTCTGCAAAGGAGAGTAAATACAATCAGGGACTAAAAATTAGCAGCTAGGAAAAGAGGGCAAAGGATATGGTTATATTTAGTCCAATGAAAATACAGCCGAGAATGATGTGATAGCATTCTTCAAAACTCAATGCATGCCACTCAGAAGATCAGACCTTTCTTATTACAACATGCAGGACATGAAATAATCAAGTTAAATTACGGAAAAAATTACGGTTGAATGTTAGAAATAACATTCTAACATTCCTAACACAAAGAGCACAATGACAGTAGAAGCAATTGCCCAAAGTTGTGACAGACTTCCCTTTACTGAATTTGTTCAAGCATGGTTTCAGCTGAGGTCTGGAATGTTTAAATTTGCATTCCTGCATTAAGCAGGAGGTTGGAGAGAATCAGGAACCTAAGTAGCCCCTTCCAGCTCTGGGACTCTATGGGAAGTAATTGATTCTAACTAGTTTGTTTTGTAGTAAGGATGGATTTACAAAATAGATCAATTTTAAAAAGACATAATACAATGTATTACAATCCTTTCCTATTCTGAAAAAGCCTCATTAAATGCATATTGGTATTTCCATCTATCCCATGGATGTGTATTTGAAAGGAAAGTAATCCTATTCAGAATTCTAGTATATTTATTTTCCAGAATATTTTTCTGCACCCATTATCAAACTTCTCTGAACGTACTGTTTAAAAGTCCTGCTTTTAAGAGTTTTTTTTCCTCCATTTCTTCAGTACATATTAGCTCACAGCTTTCCTTGGTTTCCTATGATTTGGCCAGTGGAAAGATACAGAGAACATAGTAACTCCTTGTTCACTCTGAAGAACTAGCTACTATTCTTTCTCACCTTGGCCAAAAGCAGAAGGGAAATAAAATGAAGTTTATAAAACCATGTATACTATGCTTTGAGCTGAAATAATTATTGTTTGGTCAGTTCAAAAATTGCTCCAAGCAAATGTGTGTTCCTGTTTTATGTCTGTGTGTATCTGAGAGAGAGCTTTATTTTTTTTTATTTATGTATGTATGTGTGTGGTGGTGTGTTGTTGTGTGTGTATATATATATATATGTCACAACCCCTGGTAAGCCCCAATTATGGGAGGAAGCTAACTGCTTCCATCATCTGTCAATCGGCTCGTCAAAAAGTCCATCACGACAGAAACCCAATATTTTACTGTTGCCTTTGTTATATTTGTGTTTTATTATGGCTTGCGATGACAGCTAAATAGCTTGAAATATAGATCTATACTAGTCTCTCTTTATTTTTTATCAGCACAAATAAACACAAATATAACAAAGGGAACAGTAAAAATTGGGTTTCTGTCGTGATGGACTCTTGTGACCGATTGACAGATGATGGAAGCAGTTAGCTTCCTCCCATAATTGGGGCTTACCAGGAGTTGTCTCACACACCACACACACACACACACACACAACACATATAGTGTCACAACACACACACTACCAAGTTCACTATCCAAAGTGACTCTGGGTACAATGCAATAAAGATATATGAAACAAAAATTATAAATATAAAAATAATTTAAAATACAAGAGACATTCAGATTAAAAAACAAGTTTTCAGCAGAGCAAAAACATTGCCTATGTCCCTGCACCAATCTCATGTTCTGACCAAGGCTTCCCCAACAAGCATGAGGCAGAGTCCTGGTGCCAAACAAAAAACCCCTTTATTAAATAAATGTGAATTCCTCTCATTCACATTCATCAAGGCCTGGGAAACAGTCTTTCAAAGGAAAGTCTTTCTGGCAGCTCTGTGCATGCGCACATTGGGAAGGCCCTGGCTGGTTACTCTACCTCACTGCTGTCTAGTTCCGTAGATCTGACACTGCCAGATGGCCTTGGCCCCGTCTCTACCTCAGTGCAGAGCCCTCGTCCGAGCTTTCCCCAGTCAGGACTGGCCCATACTCCTCCCCAACCTTCTCACTGTCCAACTCTGCTGCAGGCTCCGCTGATGGGCCACAACATCTATGGGGTTCTAGGTCAACTAGCAGAGCCATATTTAAGGCCCTTCAGGAAGGCCAGAAGGGTAAAGAGGTCTCACTTCCTGAGGCCAGATGTTCCAAAGAGCAGGGACCATGGCAGAATGCTTTTTTTCCTAATCCCACCAGCTGAAAGTCCTTGGCTGACGAGGTACAAAAATCACCTTTCTGCCATAACAATATTCCAATCCTACTGGGGCAAGATGGTCTGTCTCTCTTATTATATTGATGATCAGTCAGAGGTTGCAAAGACTTTCTTCTTTTTAATTCTCTTAATTTTCATAGGAAAAGGAAACTGATACAACAATTATTGTACAATAAATATTATAGTGAACAAATTAAAACGTGGGGGAGGGGAGAATACCCATGTTAATGTAAAGCTAAATTTCTTTAACTTATTATGGAATTTCTTCAAGAATAGTTTGTACGGACCTGCAGCTTGATATAACTCAAACATTATAATTTTAATGACAGATGAAGAAATTGATCTCTATAGAGCAAAATTTTCCTAGTTTCAGTTAAATCCCCAAAGAAGTTATTTCAGGAACTCTCTGGAATCTTTCAGATAGGAAGCCAAGATTAACAGCCATTTATATTGGATGTTTAAATTAGAGATCCTCCCAGGAGCAGGAATTTCAACTCAAGGATATATAAATTGCTGCTTTGAATTAAATTTGTTATTCTGTTAGTTATGAAAAGTTTGCCCAATGATAAACGTCACAGAGAAATGACATTAACACTATTCACCTGTAAAAATATTAGTTTAAAAATATGAAATTCAAAATAATCTGAAAATGAGGCTTCCCCCACAGTGGGAAAAACAGAGAAATTGGAACAGATTTGACCAAAGTATTATTTGTATAGACATAGGCATACCTTTTAACAGACTGTAGAATAATTTTTAAGTGTATTTTAGCGAATATATTAAATAGCTATTAGTTTCTGGGAGTGAGGAATGGAACTCCAAGAAAAATCAGAAATATTCATAAAACTATAGCAGCAGTGCCCCTGCAGACCACATGGTGAATAGAAAGGTAAAGCAATCTTGAATGTATCTCAGTAGTAGTAGGTAAGATAATGATATTATGTAAAGTTTCTTCTATGTAATCTATTGTATATCACGTGAGTTTACAAGAATCTAATTTGCATGACTTCCTAGTGTTTTACATATAAAAATGGAGGTTATTTTAGAGAAATCTGAGAACAATAAATACAGAATTTCAGAGACATTTAATATTATTGCTACATAGACTCCTGGATGATTGTACTGTCACATTGAAGAAGTGCTGTTCCATTCCATGAAATAAATCTGTGACTGAGATCACATATTCCTTTAAGTGTGATTTCAAATCATAGCTTGTTGAACGATAAAATTGAGAAGCAGTTTATATCAGAATAAATTAAGAATAAAATCAGTTACAAATCAGAGTGGGTTCACATTGGATGTTAGTTGAAAGCCCAAAGAATTGGATTATATAGTTTAGAATAAATTCTAATTCATCTTTTAGGTTTATGATGTTTGCAACAAAAAAAATATGGGCAATCACACACCACAGATTTGTTATCAGCCACACATTTACCCAGAAGCAAACTGATGGCATTTCTCTGAACTCCTAATCTAGATTTCTACTTGACGCGCTACCTTCTCTGCTTGTCTTTTCTTTTTCTTTTTTTTTTTACAAGCAGATAGACATCAGAAGTGGGTTGGTCCTCCTTTGGCCCAGTTCGGCTGAACTGGTAGTGGTTTGTGGCCTGGGTCGCAAAACCGGCAGCGACCCAGGCTTGCCATGTACCCAAACGAATTCCCTGGTCTCTTCTGCTGTTGCCGGCATATTTAACAGTTAACTGGGCATGGTGAACAATGTACGGTGGGCAGGTGAGCAAAGCGCATGAGAAGCAAACTGGTAGCAACCAGTACAGGAATTCATCCTGATAGACATACTTCCAATTCATGTTTATTTTATATGATTAACTTGAATTATTCAAGTTGTAAACAGCAATGGCTCAAAAAGACATAATGTAACATTTAAAAAAATCCTTAAAAAGACAATACAGGATAAGTGCATAATCATCCTTCTGACTCCAGGATATGGGACAGCATCTGCAAAACTATCAAAAACATTCTTCCAAACACTCAAACAGGTTCCGACGAATATGGTGATCAATGGAATTAAAAATTGTCAAGAGATTAAGAACAACTAGGAAAGTTACATTCTCCTTATCCCACCAGAGATCCTCCACTAGAAAAATCAATGCTGCTTTAAGATTATATCCAGGCGTGACATTCAACTAAAAGGGATCCAGATAATCTGAGTCACCCTGGCCAAATCATCATTTCTATAATTTTCCCCCAAAACAGAAAAGATTGAAGACCAGCCAGAATTGTCCACACCATTGAATCTATTGTTGGCTTCCTGTTGGTGCATTGTATGTGCTCATTTCTTCCTTCCTTTTTCAGCTATTCAAGATGGGGGAAAACTAGTTGAATTTCATGGAACTCTGGAGCCATATGGTGAGCAAACCAAAGCAAAAGCTCAGCACTAAAGTTGAAGAAGGCTGTGGGAAAAGCCACAGCTTGCTTCAAAGGGGCAACAGGAAAGGTAGCAGCAGCTTGGAAAACAGGGTGGGTAGGTGAGAAATATACGTGTATATTTCAAATAGGTATTGGAAGCAAGAATTTGTTGAGTTTAGGGACAAAGAAATACAGCACTTAGTGGTTAGAAATATATTGTAGAGAAATAGAATAGATTAATATGATAGATGAAGGTGGTCTTTAAACCTATAGTAAAGATAAATGGTAAAGAAAATAGATAAGGAAAGTTTAACACTACAAGCATTGATTTAGAAGTACTGAATATGGTGAAATGTAGTCTGTATTCCCTCCATTCCAGATAGCTCTGAGCAGTGGTGGGTTTCAAAAATCATTGGAACCTACTCTGTGGGTATGGCCTCCTTTGTGGGAGTGGCTTGCCACCCATGTGACCGAATGGGAGTGGCTTGCCGCCCATGTGACTGGATATGAAATTATGAATTAGTACTTAGGTCGTCCAAGTAGCTATTCAGAAACTCTGGCATTGAAGCATGCAAGTCTTAAAGCTGTCAAGTTACAAGATCCTTGCCAGTGGTGGGTTTCAAAAATTTTTGGAACCTCTTCTGTAGATGTGGCTTGCTTTCCGGGTCCACTGGTGGAACCTCTTCTAACCGGTTCGGTAGATTTGACAAACCGGTTCTACTGAATAGGTGCGAACTGGTAGGAACCCACCTCTGGCTCTGAGGCTGTGAAGCACGCAATGTTTGGTCAGGAGGAAGGAAAAGTAGGATAAAAATCCTCTCTAGTGATTCCCAGCATCTATCCCCCACCCTGGTCTGTGGACAAGCACCAAACGAAGCATGAGAAACCAGTCTGTGCAAACAAGCAAAGCCCCATCTGCAAGATGCAGGCAGCATGCAAAACCATGGCATGTCTGGTCCACAGAAAAACCTCTCTCCACAGAACCAGTTCCTGGTGCCCAATTTGATTGGGGGCCTTTGATCTATAGTGATGCAAATTGTTGCTCTGATTTGGCAAGATTTCTTTCAATGGATAAAGCATAATAAAGGAAACTATGCCAAGTAACTGCCATGTGTTTTTCTTAGTTTGGGAGGTAGAGACTCAGGTGTAGGATATTAGGACTACTAGATAAAGAGTAGGATTAAGGCATAAGAGTTAAATAATGTGCCAGGAATTATATATTTGGATAATACCATCAAGAAATAGAGAGATTATAATTGCTTTTTAAAATAAAAAAAATCTTCCATTTCCCAAGTTCCAGGATTTTTGTGTCCCCATCGGTTAATCCACTGCTTAATCCGAAATCCAAAATTTTTCAAGGAAACAGAGAGTAATCTGAGAATGGATAGATATTCCCCCAACTTCTAACCATTTTGCAAGTGTTCTGGGACAAAGTGATCCAATCTGTGATAGGACCTCAATAACTCACATTAGATTCATGGTTGTCACAGAGACCATGGACTCCACATTTATTTCAAATTCCACATGAAGCAAAGGCAGGCTGAAATCTCCCCGTTTTAAAGTTTTTAATTTCTGTTTTTTAATGATCCTGCAATCCCTTGCATTGATGTGGAGTCGGGGCAATTGGAGCTGAGTGTTTATTGGCCGAATGCCCTTCCTGTCATCAATGTGGAGTTCGCTGCAGATATATTCTCATTGTACTAGGGAGAGAAATATCTGCCTCTACCCAGGATCGACAAACTTCATTCTTTAAAGTTTTTAAATCATCCAGGTATATTTTCAGTTAAAATAACTGTTTTAAACATTTATGGAATCTTTGGTGCTTTCTGATCTCCCTGAACATCCCTGAGATGTTTCATTATCCAACTAGGTAACATTATTAGTGCTAGTAAGTTTGTTCTGAGATTAAGGAGTTTTCCTCATTTTTTGATTGCTAATTGGTATTAATGGATGTGCTCTGCTAGTGTTAGGTCTGTCCTACTTTGTAGCTGTTACAGTGATTACCTGTATATTGAAAATGACTCCTAGTTTTTTTCTACCAGGGTTTTTTGTTGTTGTTTCCTTAAGATGTTTGGTTTGAAAACTTTTATTGGACATAAAACTGACTCAATCAATTAAAACAATCTAATTATTCTTGCTCCCAAAAGAACTTGCAAACTTACTACTCTTTGCCAATTAATAATAAATATGGTTGAGGTTCAGGAAAATGAGATTATTCTATGATATTGGATAGTATTGCCAGTTGGAGAACAGGACAAAGTTAGAGCTTTAAGAAGCAAGTGTATTAATGATTCCTTAAATAAATGACTCAAAAAGGAAAATATCAACTTTATTGAATTTCTCTGTTATTTGTCTGAATATTGAGATACCCACTTTGGTTCATTTTATTACTGCAACATGATACACAGAAATTATAAAAAAGAAAGACATAATAAGGCAATTCTTAATATAAGAGCAGGAAAAATAGCAAATGGAGTATATCTGTTTACTGATTGAAAATTAGCTGAATTTATAAATTATACCTTTGTTATTATACAGGGATATCAATATATTGTATATCAATATTTGACAAATGTTTTGAGTTATATGGAATATTCTGGCATATATGGTATAATAGTTAAAGGTATGATTGTAAATATTGAAATAAGCAACTTTAGAAAGAAAAAATTCTTCCTGCAAGCTTAATTCAGTGTCATGAGACTCTTAAAGTCTTGGTTTCAGTTAACGTCTACGTCTACGTCTACCTCTTTGTATATTAATTGTTGCTTCTGTTACGATTGTTCCCTCTGTTTCCAGCATTTTCAAAAAACATGAAATCCTAAAATGTAAAAGAATAAGAAAAGCTTTAGTGAAAAAACTTCAGACTAAAACCCTTGTTTATTCATATTTTATATCTGCTATTCCAAAAACTAGCATCTGAATTAACCTACAAACTCTTGAATGTTTGAGAAGACTGTTGGGATATCTAATAACATTTCCAAGGAAGGAGTGTAGACAGTGCCTCCTCCTCCTCCTCTTATTACCAATCTCAAGAAGTATACCATGTTTGATAGTGTAAAAAGTTACTGACGGACTAAGTAGAACTAGGAATGCATCATTCCTTATCACAGTCTCCACAGGTTATTCACAAGAGCAGAAAGTGAGATCTTAATACCACAGCTTAGCTTGCAGCTGGACTGAAAAAAGTCCAAATAATGTATTTTATCCAAGGTTTCCACATAGATAAAACCATCACCTTCTCTACATTTCTCCCCCAAAAGGGATTGGAGATTAGTTGATAATTATCTAAAAGAGTTGAATCAAATGATGTTTTCTTGATGATAGATGAATTGCTACCTCTTTCAGTCACCATCTTCATGCCATTTTCACCTGGCTTCCTTTTACCTTCATGAAATTGTAATCAACCTAAAAGTATATGGATCTAACCCATCTAATAGGTGGTGGAGCTGATGTCATAAAAAGAACTGTCCATTTTTCTTAAGTCAATCAAGATCATATTGTCTCACAAGAGCTTAAAACAAACTGTCCTCACACATACCTCAGCACTCAGTGCATATTGCCTACCAGCTACTATAAGTTGCACAGCAAAATTTCAAGTTAAGTGGATGATCTGAGCTGCTAGGGCTAAACTTGCAGAGGCAAGATTTCTGTTTAAATTAAATCCTACACATACTAAGTTTCAATCTCCTGTCCTACACCTGCTATTGGTAGTGTAGAAGGTTACTACCAATAAAAAAATGGATATGTTGTTTATGGGCTGCTAAGAATTCATTGGGGGGATGCGGTGGCTCAGGGCTAAGATGCTGAGCTTGTCAATCAGAAAGGTCGGCAGTTCATCAGTTCGAATCCCTACACCACGTAACGGAGTGAGCTCCATTGCTTGTCTCAGCTTCTGCCAACCTAGCAGTTTGAAAGCATGTAAAAATACAGTAGAAAATAGGAACCACCTTTGGTGGGAAGCAGCGTTTATGTGCCTTTGGCATTTAGTCATGCTGGCCACCTGACAAGGACGTCTTCGACAGCACTGGTCTGGCTTTGAACTGGAAATGAGCACCGGCCCCTAAAGTCGGGAACGACTACCACATATGTGCCAGGGGAACCTTTTCCTTTTCCTTTAAGAGTTGATTTGTCTTAAATTCCTTTTACTAGATTCATGAACCAATTGTTTCCAGAATTCACTGTACTGTAATGTTTTAGGCCTAGGACTTACCATAAGAAAAGAGGCCCCCATTATGACTGCTTTCATATTAATATCAAGATCCATTGGAAAGTGAATTTGAAAAATGCTTGCATCTGTAGCAACCTCTCTTGCTAAACCAGTCCATTTTTTTACTATGTTTCCAATTGTAGATTTCCCATCTACAGTTTTCACCTGATTTTAAAAAGAACAAGAAAAGAAAAAAAAAAACAGATTTACCCTTTCTAAAATGTATTAAAATTTTTAATACAAACATTATGTTTAAGAAAGTATTACATCTTCCTTCCCAGTGTTTAAATTCCCCACATTGATGTCCCAGATAGTATGACAATATCTCAAAGTAGCTGAATTAATTTTTATTTCCCCACCAATTAAATAAGAAATTTCAATATAAATAAATATGTTCATTGAAAAGCATCATGTTACTTCAAGATGATCAGCACAACTCCTTTATATTTATAAGTATACTATAGTTACACATTTTATGGAGTATTTTAATTATACTAATAAAAATAAATACAAACAACTCAGAGAGAGAAAGGACAGTAAAAAAATAAAAAGAATAAAGAAAGAAAAATTAAAAAAAGAAAAAAGACTGAGCAAAAGAAACAGAAAATAATAAATAAAGAAGTGGCTTCTAATCTTCATCACAAGAATAACAACTTTGGTAGCTCTTATAAGATTAAAAAAGGTATACCTTCTTCCTATTTCTATCTATAAGCAAATCTATGCAAATATCAATTTTTCAACACTTATGTCAGCCAAAAAAAATCCACAAAGGTGTGGCCAGAATTCCATAAAATGCCTTATTTTACCCGTCATTAAATAATCCAATTTTATATTTCTTCCTTCTACTTCTGAAAATCTTAATCTTTAATCCATTCAATTACTAATATAAGATTTGATTTCTCTTGAATTCTTCTTCATCTCATCACATAAACTTCTTCAAGGCTTTAACAAGTCTCCTTTGTAAATCAAATGGAAAGACATTGTCCAGGTCATTGTTTTAGTTTATCATTTGCACTTCCCTGTTTTTGTATAACAAGTAAAAAATCCTTATCTGGACCATTCTCTTGGCTTGCCATTTGTATTTCTACTTTAAGTAACTTCTTTGTCTTTTCCCAATATTTCTGATTCCATCATTGGATCTCTATAAATCCATTCTGCATCAAGCAAAATTTATTTCACATCTGCCATTTCTTCATTAACATCCTTCAAAAATAATATATCCACTGAAGTAGACATCATTATTGATATTGTAGGTATTATGGCTATTAATTTCTCTCCCCTTGCCCTTTATTTAAAAAAAATGTTATAGTGTTTTGTCATTTTGTAAATCTCAATTCTAATCAAAACAAAAGGCAGGATTTTCCCCCCCTTTTGGCCTGTAATATCTTTCAACTGAAATATATTCTTTCATTCTTTCCATTTTGGGACTGCAATTGACAAGTGATAACAGTTATATTTCAAAATAAGTCACCAAATCAAGGAAAAAAATGATAAAAGATTTGAGAAAGCTTGAGAAATTTAAAACTCTTCTCATCACATGAACTGTGACTATTAACATGAATATATTACTTAAAATATTATTTGTTTGTTTGTTTTAAATGGTTCCAGAATCATAGTCGCACAACTGGTAAAGTATAACTAACAAATTAGCTCCAAGAAAACAAAGTTAATATTAGAAGGTGCTGGTTTAGCCAACATATTTCATATATATTTATGACATAAAAGGATATAAAAGAAGATAAAACTTAGACATGTTGTAAGATTAAGCTTGATAAAAACATGGAATTCCATTAAAAACAAAACTCAGTAATCTCATCTTTAATCTTCAGAATTGTTAATTCTCTCCACAATAAAAAATATTCTGGAATAATTATAAATAATAAATTAGTGTATATAGTCCAGGTCTAAGGCATTACTAATAAATAGTAAATGGAGATTGTCTTTACCTCAAAATTAACATCCTGATAGCATTGGCAAGCCACACAAGGTGAAGTAATTTTAAGAACATTTTCTCTGGCCTCATTCTGGATAGTAAATTTTGGTAGGCATGGATGCCAGTTTTGTTTCACATACCCAATGATGTTGCCTAGAGGTGCCTGAACTTCAAGCTAAAAGAGAGAGAAAGGGGCGGGGAATCCCAGTTAATACAAAAGGTAGATTTATAATTTTATCTAGCACAAAGTACACACGCAAGATTTAATTCTGTCATAGTTAAAATCAGTGTACACTAATGCTGAAAGTTGAATGAAGAAGACTTGAGGATCTTATTTTGCAAAATTAATAGATAATATATAAAGAACAGAAATATACCTGAGAAGGTAAATCACTTTCTTAGCCTTAAAATATCTTACCATCCTTCTCTTCTAACCCCCTAAAAGGTTCATGAGATCATGAACCTGCAATAGGAAGACATCTTGTCTTCCAGTGCAATCTAGAGAAGAAAGATGCTGAAACAAATTCTCAATATACACATACAAAATGATCTAAACTTAGATTCCAAAGTAATAAGGAATTATGCTTGGATATTAATATGGAACCATTTGACTACTTTAGAACTATTTACTCTCAAACCTACATTCATGTATTGCAACTGGAAGGCTAATTTTCCTATAAGGATAAATGTATCTCCTTGGATCAGTCATGTCTTCAAAAAAGTTGTAAGTATAGTAAATTCATCCCAGCTGTTATAATTTTTCAGATCACATAGGGGACCTCTCTCACTTCAATTATATGATAGGAGCTCAAGCACGATACCCACTGTAGCCAAATCTCTTTTTCAGAGCAGGTCAAATCCAGCCTGAGATAATAGCAAACTATTTGTAATTTCTTTAAAAACCCAAAAGGTCTAGATCCAGGATGGTGAACCTATGGCTATGGATCCATTTGTCAGGGCACACAAGGCGTTCAGCCTTTTTTAAAGCCATTTTTCGCTTGCATTCAATTTTTTGCCCTCAAGTCAATTCCAGTTTGCTTGTGGGGTCGTTTTTAGTCCTCCGGAGGCTTTAGGGTCCTGAAGCCTCCTGAAGCCTCCGGAGAGCCTCTGGGGGGCGGAGGAGACTGTTTTTGCCCTCCCCAGGCTCCTATAAAGCCTCTGGAGCCTGAGGAGGGTGAAAAAGCATGCAAAAAAGGAACACCTTTCATGTGCGCATTACATTATGGGTGTGGCAAGCCCACCCACGACCCCCTTGCGCTCCCTCCCTTTATGGCACGTGAGCCAAAAAAGGTTTGCCATCGCTGGTCTAGATGAATAGGACAATGAAATTGTGACTATGCCATTGTGTAATATTTTCTTTGTTTTAGCCTGCCATTTTTGCTCTAAATCTCACAAATCTCTAGTTTAACATTATAAATGTTAAACTAGAATCTCATAGAATCATAGGGCTGGAAGGGATCTTTGGGGTTTTCTAGTCCAAACGTCTACCAAAGGCAGGAACCCTTATACAGGTAATCCTCAACTTACAACAGTTTGCTTAGTGATCATTTGAAGTTACAACAGCATTAAAAAAAGTGACCTACGACCATTTTTCACACTTAAGACCATTGCAGCATCCCCATGGCACAAGATTTACATTTGGATGTTTGATTGCTGGTTCATATTTATGATGGTTGCAAGGTCCCTGGGCCATATGATTATCTTTTGTGATCTTTTGACAAGCAAAGTCAATGGGGAAACCACTTAACAACCATGTTACTAATTTAACGACTGCAGTGATTCACTGTGGCAAGAAAATCCATAAAATGGTGCAAAACTCACTTAACAAGTTTTTCATCAATTTGGGGCTCAACTATGATCGTAAGTTGAGGACCAGACAAATGGTTGTCCAATCTTTTCTATGCTCCCTCCCAAAGATTGGCCATGTACTCCATCTCTCAGGCTGGGGGTGAAATTATACGCCCCTCAGAAAGGGTTCGCAATTTGGGAGTCCTCCTGGACCCACAGCTGACTTTAGAACACCATCTGTTGGCTGTGACCAGGGGGGCATTTGCCCAGGTTCGCCTGATGCACCAATTGCGACCCTACCTGGACAGGGAGGCCCTTCGAATAGTCTCTCACGCCTTGTGACGTCAAGACTGGACTACTGTAATGCGCTCTACATGGGGCTGCCCTTGAAGAGTATTCAGAGACTTCAGTTTGTCCAGAATGCAGCCACGCGAGCGATTGTGGGTGCACCTCGGTACACCCACGTTACACCGATCCTCCGTGAGCTGCACTGGCTGCCTATTGGGCTCCGGACACGCTTCAAGGTGCTAGTTGTCACTTTTAAAGCCCTACATGGTATCGGACCTGGGTACTTGAGAGACCGCCTCCTGCCAATTACCCTACGACCGATTAGATCCACAGATTAGGCCTCCTCCGAATTCCATCTGCCAGCCAGTGCTGACTGGCAAATCCCTGGAGGAGGGCCTTCTCTGTGGCTGTTCCGGCCCTCTGGAACGATCTCCCCATGGAGATCTGGACCCTCACCTGCCTCCAGGCTTTCCACAAAGCCACGAAGACCTGGTTGTTCCGGCAGGCCTGGGGCTAATGAATTTCCAGCCCCACTTGAAATGTTATGATTGTTGTTGTTTTATTTTGTCTGTCTTGTCTTATTTGTACTCCTTTCCCCCTTTTTGGTTGTGAGCCGCCCCGAGTCCCTCGGGAGTGGGGCGGCATATAAATTAAATAAACATTCCAAACATTTTTGAAAACTTCCAGTGATGGAGCACTTACAACTCTGGGGAGCAAGTTGTTCCACTGATTAATCATGTTAACTCTCAGGAAATTTCTTCTTTTTTTCCATTTTAGATATCTCCTTATCCATTGCATCTTGTCCTACCCTCAGGTGCTATGGAAAATAAATAAATGCTCTCTTCCTTGTGACAGCCTTTCAAGTTTTAGAAGATTGCTATTATGTCTCCTCCAAGCCTTCTGTTTGTTAGATTAAACATACATAGTTTCTATTCATCATATAATTTAACCTCTAGTCAGCATTATCATCTTTGTTGCTCTATGCTGCACTCTTTCTAAATCCTCAGCATCTTTTTGTATCAGAGACCAAAACTGGACACAATATTCCAAATATGACCTCACTAGTGCAGTATAGAGTAATTATCTCTTCCTGTGATCTTGATGCTATTTCTCTGTTGGGGCAGTCTGTGTTGGCTTTTTTGGCAGTAATAACACATTTCTGATGCACTCAAGGAATTCGATTATCTCATAAGTTTTATTTTAAAAATAGTTTTATTCTTTCTGTGTTATGTTAATATTTGTATGTGTCATATATAGTCTGGTATAACAGGTATCCTTTTGCCTATCAATTGATAAGAGAGTCATGCTTTAAGGCAAAATGGTTGCTTGGAATATGATAAATTTGTGTTCAGGTGGAAATAAACTTAAGAGAGCTGCAACTATCACTTGAAAATCATAATGTAGTTTCAGAACAAAGAAAGGTCCAGCCCTTACACATAAAAGGATCTGTTTATTACGGATAGAACCATTAGTAGCTGAATTTAATTTTTCCACAAATGAAGGAGGGCACTAATTATTGCTTGGAAACAGAATACTCTTTGTTTTTATGGTATTCTGCAATGTGCCTCACAATTATTCTCATGAATGAGTATAACATTAGCTACACCTCCTCCCCTTCTGTAATGTCTTTCTTCCTGAAATTTTAATCATCTTTCCTGATGATAAGTTTCTGGAAATTCAAAAGCTTGCAAGTGCTTCTGTAAATATTTGGTTCTATCTAGATGTTAAAACACTACCTAATTGAAACAAAGCTGTAAAATTAATCCTTTGAAATACTCTAAAACATGTAGAGAAAGACACAACTGACTTGCCAAGTTGTTGGAAGTTGCACTAGAAGGAAATCACAATGGCTGTTCTCTTGATGATAAAGAAACCGATTTAATAGAAAGAATCAAAAGTTGGGCACAGGAAGGGGGAAAAGCTGTTTACCTCTTGCAGGCAACAAATACAAGGACAGCAGCAACTGGAGCAATGGAACTCTCTTGACAATTGCATTACTGGTTGGTTTGTACTGTCAAAGAGTTTTATGGTAAACGATCTCAAAGGGCCATAACAATTCAGGTTGAAGTCATCATTTTCTTCAGCAGCAAAATATATCCAATGCCCCATGGCATTTTTTACTTCATACTTATTACACGTTTCAAAGCCACTTATCACTGAAAAAGAAGCAAAAACATTACAATTAAAAGTGAATCTAGGTGCTTATCATTAATAGGAACTGAGAAAAAAGAGAAACCAGATTCAGATTCTAATATTCAATTATATAACACATGAATACAATATAACAACATCCAATTTCATCAGCCAGTTCCATCTGGTCAAGGAAGGAAAGTATTTTGTGGATCCCATGAGTCAAAAAATTCTAACTTGGGGGGGGGGGTGTTCCAGGAAGATAGCCTTCTCTGCCATTTTCTCTGCCTCTTCTCTGTCAAGGTTCCAACTAACACCCTAATGAAAGAAGACTCCAAGGCTTGAGTTCCCTCAAAGTTCCATTTGATTATAAATGTCATATTGGCACATCTGGGAAAACCCAAATCTGAAAGTTTCCAGGTTTTCCCCACCCAAATGAAAGTTTGACTTCCTGCCCAGCACCCACATGTCCATCATATGATCCAATCATGCACCATCCAAAATTGAAGATGTTACCTTGTCACAGCTGCAGGGCAAAATGGCCTTGATTTTCTGAGAAAGAATGTTATTTTGATTATGTATCACCCACACAAATAATCCCCCCTCCCATTTTCCCACAGTAGAAAATGTGAAGGCCCAAATGTAAAAGATGGCTTCCAGATCTGACATTTGTCTCATCCGCTAGAACATTTCTCCCCACTGAGGTACGAGGCAGGCTCCCACTTTCCTGGCCTTTCGAAAAGATGTGAAAACATGATTCTGTGGGTTTGCTTGGACACAGAGAGGAACATGCACCCATGGGGCTGGGTAGTGCCCTAAAAGTCTTTCCCTGCTTTTCACTTAATTTTATTATTGAATTTTAATCTCTCTTGTCTCTTTTTAAATTTTATATACCATTTTTATGTTTTAATGTTTTTATTTTATACACTGCTCAGAATCCCTTGGGAATGGAGATGCGTGGTTTAGAAATTTAATAAATGAAAATAAATTGCCATGTTGGTTGTCACATACTTACTGCTCTCACCCAGCATCTTAACAAGTTTTCATTCACACATTTATTTTTATTTATTTATCACATTTTTATAGTCTCCATCACATTTGCATGACTCTGGGATATTTATAAATGAACTTTAAAAGAACAAAAAACAATTTTACCATACACTTTTCCCCAATTTGATGCCCAAATAATTGTAAGACCCCAAATAATTTATTGGCTAAGTATCATTGTAGATCATCTACAGAGTGCACAGTCAGTAAATAATATCAATGAATAAATATTTCAGGTTTACAAAACTGTACATTTTCCTAATCCCCAGAAATTAATGAAGTAATAAAACAACATACGTACTTTCCATGAGCTCAATCTGCTGTTCAACTGTTATCTGATCAAGCTGTTGCCATCATAAAAAATAAATAAGAGACAAGAATTAAATCTGAAGAAATATTTACAAACATTAAATGACCGATTATCCTATGACTATAAATATTTTCAAAAGCATAAATAACATTGCCATTTTATTGGTATTATTTATTCAGATTACATAATACATGGATGATGAAACATGTCAGCATATTTCTGGATTATCTAGTTGCTGTTTCATATTTGTTATATTTAAATAAATTCTTGAAGGTATGTATCAAAAAATATGCAAAACTTCATGCATTCATGTGGGTATCAGAACCTGGTATCTCTGACTTCCAGTGCTTGTCATGAGCATAATTTAACTTACCGGTATCCTCTGAATTTTCTACAATGCATCATCAAAAGAATTCTGAGCATTGTGGGCGATTTAAACAATAATTATTGTGCCAGTAGATAATCCACCAATCTTTGCTAAAAGAGATTGTTTTTCCAGGTCTGCTGTCAATTGGAAATGCTCTTCCACTGCACACAGGATTCAACTGCTAGTTGCTCCTGTTGCAACTGCCTGTTTAACTGAGTAGGCAAAGTGATCATGTGTACGCACTTAGAAATGTTACTATTCATTAATATTATTTATTTTTATTGCCCAGAGATACAAAAACAACAATTTTCAATATAAAAGCAATCAATTATAGATTTCTTTTTAAGTAAAGTGCCATTATCTGCCAAGCCCAAATGTGCTTTAGTCTGGAGAGACATTTTACTCACAAAATCCATCAGCATCTGTAAAATATTGCTTGAACCTCAGAGGATTGGGATATACTTAATGTTTTAAAGAAAGTAGCTGGACAATTTAACAGAAAAAATGTATTTTAAAAAAATTGAAAAGAGCACAGCAAAAATACTTGATGGAGAAGATTCTTTCAGAGTGAATACAGATAGTCTTTTGATCTATGACCAAATTTGAGCGCAAAATTTCGGATGTTGCTAAGTAAAGCATTTGTTAAGTGAGTTTTGTCCCATTTTACAACCTTTCTTGCCACTGTTGTTAAATAAATCCCACCACTTATTAAGTTAGGGACATGGTTGTTAAGTGAATTTGGCTTCCCCACTGATTTTGTCAGAATTTTGAAAAAGGTGATCACATCACCTCTGGATATTTTCCCTGTCATAAACGTGAGTCAGTTGCCAAGCATCTGAATTTTGATCACGTGACCATGGGGATACTGCAATGGTCACAAGTGTGAAAAATGGTTGTAAGTCCCTGTTTTCAGTGCTGTTGTAACTTCAAGTGATCACTAAACAAACTGTTGTTTGTTGAAGACTACCTATATGTTCCCTAGTTCAAAAATTAAGTTTCACAATTTACTGGTGACTAAGACATTTGTGGGATCCCATGTTTCTCTACAAAGGAAAAACAGAATAAACTGAAAATAAGTGCAATATACCTGACTGAAATATTCCAATCCACGAGGGCACTTGGGGATCTGAGGTTGTGGGGGCATCCAGATGATGGGTGGAGGTGGATTTGCTAGAACTAAGAAAATTAAGGAGGATTAAAAAAAAATAACCTCAGACAACTATTTTGAATTTCAGACTGCTGAAAGCCTTATTCTAAAGACCTGTAGTATCTGAATATACTTTGGCGGGGTCATTTCATAAGTATCAATGAAGCACAGTATAATTCTACATTATATAAGGTATTGTTCATGCCAAGTTAACAATAAAATTAAACCAACTGCACTACTGGGAAAATATGAAGCATTCAAACTTTTATTTCAACAAAGGGCAAAATATCCACTAGAAGGTGTAAAGAACTTGGTTGATGAAATTTGAAATAAAATTTCGACAGACCTGCAACTAATATTTTCACAAATACCTTATTGTTATAATTCTATACAATACAATAGCAGAGTTGGAAGGGACCTTGGAGGTCTTCTAGTTCAACCCCTGCCTAGGCAGGAAACACTATACCATTTCAGACAAATGGCTATCCAACATCTTCTTAAAGACTTCCAGTGTTGAGGCATTCAAAACTTCTGGAGGCAAGCTGTTCCACTGATTAATTGTTCTAATTGTCAGGAAATTTCTCCTCAGTTCTAAATTGCTTCTCTCCTTGATTAGTTTCCACCCATTGCTTCTTGTTCTACCCTCAGGTGGCTTGGAGAATAGATTGACTACCACTTCTTTGTGGCAGCTCCTGAGATATTGGAACACTGCTATCATATGTCCCCTAGTCCTCCTTTTCATTAAACTAGATGTGCCCAGTTGCTGCAACCGTTCCTCATATGTTTTAGTCTCCAGTCCCCTAATCATCTTTGTTGTCTTCTCTACACTCTTTCTAGAGTCTCCACATCTTTTTTTACATTGTGGCGACCAAAACTGAATGCAGTATTCCAATGGCCTTACCAAGAAATTATAAAGTGATATTAACACTTCACGTGATCTTGATTCTATCCCTCTGTTTATGTAGCCTAGGACTGTGTTGGCTTTTTGGCAGCTGCTGCACACTGCTGGTTCATATTTAAATGGTTGTCTACTAGGACAACCATAGTAGACAATAGTAGTCTACTATTGTAGTAGTAATGTAGTAGTAATGTGGGAGGTTGTCTCCCTCCCACATTACTACTATTGAGCAAAGTACCACCTATACTGTACTTGTGCATTTTGTTTTGTTGCCTAAATGTAGAACCTTACTCTTTTCACCATTGAATTTCATTTTATTAGATAGTGCCCAATGTTCAAGTTTGTCAAGATCCTTCTGTATCTTAAGCCTATTCTGGAGTGTTGGCTATTCCTGCCAGCTTGGTGTCATCTGCAAATTTGATGAGTTCTCCATTTATTCCCTCATCCAAATCATTGATGAAGATGTTGAAGAGTACTGGGCCCAAAACAGAGCCTTGGGGTACTCCACTGCATACTTCCCTCCATGAAGATGCAGTTCCATTGAGGACTACACGTTGAGTGCAGTTGGTCAGCCAGTTAGGGATCCATCTGGTGGTGATACTGTCTAACCCATATTTTTCTACTTTATCTAGTAGTAGGTTATGGTCTACTTTATCAAATGCCTTACTGAAGTCCAATTATATCGACAAAATTCCTCTGGTCCACTAATTTTGTCAAAGAATGCAAAATGATTAGTCTGGCATGATCTGTTTATGACAAGTCCATGTTGGCTTTTGGCTATTACTTTGTTTACTTCTAGGTGTCGCTAATTCGTTCTTGATTATCTTTTCCAGAATCTTTCCTGGTATTGAGGTCAGGCTGATAGGTGTAGTTTCCTGGATCTATTTTTTCCTTTTCTTGAAGATGGGAACCACGTCAGCTCTTTTCCATTCCTCTGGTAGTTCCCCAGTGTTCCAGGATCTCTGAAAGATATAGTTCAGTGGTTCTGAGATCTCGTCTGCCAGTTCCTTCAGAACCCTGGGATGTAATCCATCCGGTCCTGGTGATCTGAACTCGTCTAGGGTAGACAGGTGCCCACTTACCATTTTCTTCCCTATTTCAACTTGCGTTCCTAATCTAATTTTTGTGGTGATGTTTTTGATAGGTTGGACTGTTTTTCGCTTTGTATAATGACAGATGCAAAACATGAGTTAAATAGTTCTGCTTTCTCCTTAATTCTTGTCACCTTCTCCCAGCAATGGACCAATTGTTTCCTTAACTTTTTTCTTGTTTTTAACATGTTGGAAGAAGCTTTTTTTGTTTTTTTTTTACTTTTATGGCAAGCCTTTCTTTGTGAGCCTTAGCTTCCTCAATTCATGTTGTCATATGTACTGGAAATCTCCAAAAGATTGAACTGTTTAGGGTTTAAATTATATGCCATTAAGTTGAGTTTAATTCCTAGTGACTTCACAAACATAACCATGTCATTTACTTGACAGCAATATCACAGTGGTTTCCTATTGACTTTTTCCGTGTTAGTTTTCTGTTTCTGTTTCTCCTTTGTCGTCTAGCATGCAATTCTGATATTCCCATGTACAGTAGTGTCCCATTCACTACTAACTAGGCATGACTCTGCTTCAAGTGCAAATGAAATCAGCCAGGCAATGGCACCAGCTGGAACATTTGAAAATCACTCAGAGTTTAATTAATAGAGATATGCGATACTTTGGCTTCAATTCCCAAAAGATGTTTTAGAGTGTGAACATAGCACCTGTCTGTAATGCCTTAAAGCAATTATGTCTTTTACTAGGATCACAATTCAGCTGTTTTACAGAGATGCAGACAACTTTAGTCATTGTGCCCCTGTGTCTTTCAACACACCGTTCTATGATCCAGTTCAAAGCATTGCATGGTCCTACTGTGCACACATTCAAAATGTTGTCAGAAGCACCTCTCTAAGCGAACCTTGTTATGCAATTGCATTGAAACTATTCCTCTGCACAATGAATCTAGAGATAGTATTCTGCATAAGTACTATCTTTGCATGCACACAGAACAGCAAAGAAGCAATTGTTTGAATGCTTTAAAAGGAGGAGCTATCGCAAACTAATACTTTGCATAGTCCCCAATAAGTGATCATGTTATTTTTTTTTCTGAAAGTTGTTTAGTACAGAAAGGATTTTTGAAGTGCAGATTGACAAACATGTACTCTTTTTATCCGTTTCTTAAAGTAGCTGTATTTTTCCTGGGCTCACAGAGTAGCTGCCCAATTCCAGGCAAAGTGCATTTGAGATGAGGCTTACCATGGACCCATGCCTGCTCTGAAACACCTTCTCATTCTCTGTTTGTGTCTCCTTAACTCAAAACTCTCATTTTCCTAGGACCATATGGCTTCTTTAAGTAGGGTTCTATAGCGGTAACATCTGTGTCTACGCCTGCTCCAAAGTTCTGAAAAGCAGTTCACCTCCTATTATTTGTCACCATAAATTTTAAGCAAGAAGGTTTATTACATCCTGGGATGGAGACTAGTCATTCTTTATGTTTAAAACTGTAGCATGGATCTGTCAGGTAAAAAGTGTTACATTTCTGAACAGATCAAGGGTCTGGCTAAGGCTTCCTAGATGTTAGAAGTTGGTGGAATGTTTGGAAATATGTGATGGGTTTACCACCTGGTTTCTTTTTAATTTGTCCCACTTTGGATTTGTTGTTACTTATATAATGTTTCTATATAGTGGCCAGCATCAGACATATCAAATTGAATCACATAAATGAATTTCCCAATGCTACATAGCTATTTAGCATAGCTAAATAAAAAACATCAATTCACCTGAGTCTTTTAGAGCAAGAATTGTCTCAGGTTATGGTCTTAAGGGATTGAAGTGAGTGTAAAATGACTATAGGAAAAGCATGGAAGAACAAATGTCTTTATTTTATATAAACTGCACTCTGTATGCCCCGATTATCTACATCAACTACAATAGAATAAGACACTATAGCAATAGCACTTAGACTTATATTCTGCTCCATATTGCTTTGCAGCACTCTCTGAGAGATTTACAATATTAGCATATTGAGCCCAACAATCTGGGTCTTCATTTTACCAACCTCAGAAGGGTGGAAGGCTAAGTCAACCTTGAGCTGATCAGGATCCATCTCCTGGCTGTGGATAGAGTCAGGCTACAATACTGCATTCTAACCACTGCAGCAAAAGGGCTCCTATGCAACCTTGGTGACCTTCCTAGAATAGCTCAGATCGCTACAATGTTTTTGTTTTTCTGAAATATAATCACAGCCTGTAAATTTACACACTGTAGGATAAATATATACAATAGTACAATACCCGAATTCTTTCAATCACTTACAATTTTTTGGGTTTTTCTTTTACTTATTTGAAATAGAAACTGTTTTGTTACTTTATTTCTGCTGACTCACCAAATTCTTATCAGCGACTACCGTATTTTCCCAAAAATAAGACAGGGTCTTATTTTCTTTTGATCCCTGAAATAAGCAATCCTTATTTTGGGGGCAGTCTTATTATTTTTGAAGTGCAGGAGCGCGAGCGTGGTCACCTCATGGTGCTGTTGTGTTGCAAGATTTTTGGGGAGGGCTTATTTTCAAGGGAGGGCTTAGCGCATGCGGTCAAAGCTCGATTGGGCTTATTATCCAGGAGGACTTATTTTCAAGGAAACAGGGTATAATAAAGATTATTATTACCTGGAATGGCTGCTCCATACTGAGGATATTGAACCTGTGGAAGTGAATAAGCTGGGCCTGAATATTCTGGAGGTGTTGATGTGGGCTTAGTTTCATTTGCTAGAAGAGAAAGGCATGCATGTAGGCAGTATTAAATATACACCTTGCATAAATTACATAACTAAATTGCATTTTATGCCCAGTTTTCCTGAATTTTGCCAGTGTTTTAAGGGTTCTTTTGAATGAATCAATTCATGAATATATAGAAATGAAATCAAAATGTATGCATTACATGACCAAATGTGTAAAGTAAAATGAAAATGTTTATCAGTGAAATTTATTTGTATAAATAGTTCTTTTAAACATGCTAATCTATTGCATTATTAATACAGCTCCTTGTTCAACTGTGGCAAATTGGACTATCAATTCCTTTGTTAAATGATACCCACATAAAGCACAATGTCACATGATTGTGCCAAGTTACAATGGCAGTTGCAGCAGTTCCAGTTGGTGTTAAGACAAATCCTTCATGGACACAACATCCTACAGTCATAAGATTGCCACTTGCAACCCATCTGCTGCCTTTTCCATTGACTTTGCTTCTTGGAAGCTGGCACTGACTTAAAAAATGGTGACTGTGTGACTGTGGGATGCTATGATATTTTAAATGGTTGCCAAGCAAAAAATTGTGATCATATTACATTCATGCTTAAACTATACATAGAGACAGATAGACAGATATAGATATAGCTATCTATCATTATCTGTCTTCTTTCTTTCTTTCTTTCTGGTTCATTTTTCCCTTTTCTTCAATTCAAAATCTGTTTGTTCACTGAGTGGCAAAAGGAGACTGTTTCATCTCAGGTAACAAAGTTATCTTTCCAGTCTAGAAACTGTACCCAGCTTCTGCAGACATCCCTGGTTTTTTCTAAACAAATAAGATGATTTATATTCATTTGCAAACTTGAGCACTTCCCATACCATTCTCTCACAGATATACAGATACATGTAAGTTACTTACACATTTCCATCATCTTTTATTTCGTCTTATCTGAAAAAACAAGACATTCCTTTTATAATATGAACACATTATTTCAGATGCTTCAGTTTGCTTTTTGAGTTCATAGATAAAACTAAAGAAAGTGGGTTGACCAAACTTTATCAAGAAATCAGTGTAGGCTTTCAAAAGACCCAAGTAATCTGTAAATAAAATCAAATATGACATTTGAAAAAATTCTAATGTGATATATATGGACAAGACTACATTGTAACATATATATTTGAAGAAAAAGTACATTTACAGTACAATCTTCTGGGCTCCAAATGTTATATTCCATAGTAAATCCAACAGTCTATTTCATGTTTCCTTGGATTTCACCACATCCTATTGGTTCAAAATGATTTTTCTTGAAAAATTTTTGATAACTTTCTGTATGCATGTTCCAACTATAATTCCATTACAGGATGATTTTCTAATCTAACAAAATCATATATTCTTATTTCTTACTAAAATTGGATTTTTCTCCCAGTTATTATTATAGAATAACAATAAACTGCAGTAATGTACTATTGGTTCTTTCACATAAAAGCTGGTTTTTGAAGTTCTGTTAATTTTAAAATGTGTTTGTGTTTCAAGAAATGTGCTCTGTGTTTCAAGAAATTCTTCTGAATTTCAAAGAAGTATTTTTATTTTATTTTGTTCCAAATTATAACATTTACAAGACAATATTTAGATCATAATTTTAAAAAGGGCATATCTTTCAGCCAGTGTAATATGATACAGAGATACTTACTATCTGCAGGTCATATTCTCTTTTTAAAAAAGAAAGCAAAATACATAACATATTTAAGAACTTAAGTCTGAATAATGTTCTTTTTCCTGTGCATGCTTAAAAGTATCATTTAACTTGAAACTTTCCTTCTTTTGAAAGTCATGAAGAGTCACTTAAATGTTAATACCATTTTATAATGCCTTGGTAAAGCCACACTTGGAATACTGCATTCAGTTTTGGGCGCCACAATGTAAAAAAGATGTGGTGATTCTAGAAAGAGTGCAGAGATGAGCACAAAGATGATTAGGAAGAAGTTATCCGAAAAATAATGGGCTGTGCTGAAATAGCAGTAGACTTATATACCGCTTCATAGGGCTTTCAGCCCTCTCTAAGCGGTTTACAGAGAGTCAGCATATTGCCCCCAACAATCCGGGTCCTCATTTTACCCACCTCGGAAGGATGGAAGGCTGAGTCAACCCTGAGCCGGTGAGATTTGAACCGCTGAACTGCTGATCTAGCAGTAGCCTGCAGTGCTGCATTTAACCACTGCGCCACCTCGGCTCTTGAGTAAATTGACACTTGAAATTAGAGAACAAGAGATGAGCAATTTTATAAGATATGGGATTTGTTTTATCGGTGGCTAGGGGGAAAAAAAACCTGGAAAATGAAAAATGATATACTTATGCTCTAATTGAAGAAGTTGAATGATGATATAACTATGCTCTGAAATAATCTAACAATGATACAATGAAAAATTAATATAAGGTCTGGTGATATAATGTATAATGTTAAGAACGTATTATAATGATATTTCGCTGCTGATAAACAATTTTAATAAGGGATTAATTGAAAACTGGTATATATATATATATGCAGTGACATTTTGTTGAAAAATGAAGGAATAAGATCTCTGTTTGAAGGTATGAAATACAAGGACAATAATGAACATAAGTATATTTTCTGGAAAAAATAATACTAATGTTAACTGAATATATTGTAGAATGAAAATGAGGTTTCTAGTTATACTAGATGAAAAGTTTGAGATGGTAAATATTATTGAGGATGGATGTTAAAAAACTTGTAACCAAACGACATGCTGCATGTGATCATGTTTTTTTTTTCTTTTTGTGTTTTTTTTTAAATTTTATTTTATTGTTGTGTCTATTAAATATATAACAGAGAGATACGGGGTGTGCGGGGGGGGGAAACGTAGTTGGGATGGATTGCCACAGGTAGGGGAATAAGAAACGATACTAAATTATAATCTATTAAATGAAACAATGAATGGATAAGAAGGATAAATGTTAAAACACCTGTAACCAAACGACATACTGTATGTGATGATAGGCTTTGTTTTTGTTTTCTTTTGTGTGTTTTTTTTCCTTTTCTTTTTCCTTTTTTGCTTTTCTTTTTCTATTGTGGTGTGTATATGTTGTCTATGTAACAAAAATAAAAAAAATTATTAAAAAAAAGATGATTAGGAAACTGGAGGCTAAAATATATGAAGAATGGTTGCAGCAACTGGGCATATCTAGTTTAATGAAAAGGAGGAGTAGGGGACACATTTGGACTTCCCACTGTGGTTTAAGGCTGCAACGCAGGGATCATGAGCTTGTTGTTAACAGTTAACATAAGTTTTGTTTTGATAGAACACTGGTGGAAAATTGTGACTGGGGCAATTTCATTCTTATCTATTATTAGATACATTTTTTCTTTGTTTTATCTTCTTATTAGGCTGCTTTGTGGAGAGACATTGTGGCTAAATGAGAGCACAAGTTATTTTCCTGTTCAGGAACTTTCTGACTGAGTCGCTTATGCCTTTAGTTAATATGAACAGATATGCACTCTATGAGAGATTACTGACTAACGGTTATTGAGAGTAGATACTATGGTGGTACAGAGATCTAGATTTGAAAAACCAAATGTTATTTAGAGTCTCGATGGGTATACATTTTCATTTTCAGCTGCATTACTGGAATATTATGGCAGTTACAATGGCTGCTGAACTCAATCCTGGGAAAAGACCAGATTGCTCAAAACTTACAAACATTCATTTAGCCACCATCCAAAGTTACAATGGTATTGAAAAAAGTGACTTACCACTGGTCCTCTCACTTATGACCACTACAGCATCCCCATGGTCACAAGATCAAAATTTGGGCAATTGGCAACCTGCATGTATTTACAATGGTTGCATTATTCTGGGGTCATATGACTGACATCTGTGACCTTCTTAGCCAACTTCCGACAAGCAAAGTAAATGGGAAGCAAGATTCACTTAATGACTGCATTACTTACTTAACAACTGCTGTAATTCACCTAAAATCACGGCAAAAGAATCATAAAAGCAGATGTGGCTCGCTTAACAACAGTTTTGCTTAGCAATGGAAATTGTGGTTCCAAATGTAGTGTAAGTCAAGGACTACCTATATTCCAAAGCTATATGGTTCAAGTCACATTTTACCTTTCAACTCTGAATCTCTGAATAATTAGAATATGCATTTCACTCTCTGCTGAAATCACTGGGAATTGATAAGTTTTTTTGTAATTGATCTTAAAATCATGAATTTATTGAACTGGATAGGGGCCAATCTAAAGAGCTATGTCCTGTGCCCCATACATGTCCCCTATGCTGGCTTGTAAGATATCTCTACATTAGAAATTATTGTTTGCATAGAAAACATTGACATGTTGATGGAAAATTGAGCTTTGCTTGTACATGAGGAATACTGGACAACATGTGCAAAAAATGATTAGTTCTGAGCTTAACATTAGAGAATGCTCTATATGCACAAATATTTCTAAGATTAAGAGTGTTTGGAAGTCTGCAACTAGAAAGATAAGAAAAGTTAAGTGTATTCAAGAAAAAAAATGAAATGAATGATAGGAGAGCAGGGACCGTATTTTTCGTACTATGAACTGGAGTATAAGATGCACCAAGATTTTGAAGAGGTAAATTTAAAAAAAAAAGGTTTGCCCTCCCCAGCTGCCAAGAACACTCTACAGGTCTCCCAAATGCTCTGCACACACCATTTTTTGTGGAAAAGAAGAATGCAGAGAGTTTGCTAAAGTTTTCCTGGGGACTGGGGAATGCAAAAATGCAATGCATGGTTTGGATGGTGAAAAATTGGCCCCTTTTTTTGCAAACGGGGCATGCAGAGGGTGTGGGAGGCCTGTAGTGTTCCTGAGGGCTGGGGGGCAAAAAATGGCCCGTTTTTCAAAAAAATGGCGTGGGGTTTTTGAAAAAAAAAAAGGTCATGCAGAGGGTTTGGGAGGCAGGTAAAGTGCTCCTGGGGGGCTGGGGAGGACAAAACCAGCCCATTTTTGTGAAAAACAGGCCCATTTTTTTGCTTGTTTTTGCCTTCCCCATGCCCCAGAAGCACTTTGCAGGACTCCCAAACCCTCTGCACATCCATTTTTACGAAAAACAGGAGGTACAGGTTGGAGTTTCGGGGGATCAAAAATACTGTATTCAGTGTATAAGATGCACCCAGATTTTAACCCTCTTTTTGGGGGGAAAACGGTGTTTTATTCTCTGAAAAATACGGTATGTTCTGTGCCTGTGAACGTCAGAGAATGTGGAAAGGAAAGATGTAATCCACCAGAATGAAGAAGGTCTAAACTTGTGGAGTAGAATTTGTTGATACTTGCCTAGAAAAGGAACTGTAAGTTTAATTAAGAATGAAAGATGTAATATATATCTGGAAAAAATGAACTAGTTTCATCTAACTTGATTTGTATGATATGAAAGTAACAATGCATGATACATTTCAGTGAGCTGTGATAATGGAAAAAGCAGATATGACTTCAAGGAAAAATTATGCAACATTCTGGATGAATGCAATGTTGGGGGAGGGAATATTCTGTCTGACAATTAACCTCTTTCTTAAAACTTTGGATCAGGAAGACTTCCAACTTCCAACTGGTATGCTAAAGAACTCCAGGGGACAAATAGTAACTGGTTCAAAGGAAATTAGGCAAAAATGGAAGGAAGATACTTAAGTATCAGATGAGTTAATATTGAATTGAATTGAATAAGTTTATTTATAGCCGCCCTTTTCCCTGAGGGGACTCAGGGCGGCTAACAACTTATATGGGAGGGGGAACATACAATGACATATAACACAATGTATAATTAAAATCGAGCAACATTCATTCAACATTCGGGTGGGGGCGGATTACACTCTTTACCCCAGGCCTGATGGATAGCCAGATCTTGAGGGCTGTGCAGAAGGTCTGAAGGGTGGTGAGGGTACGAATATCCAAGACACTTTAAATATATTACCAACTTACAAGAATCTCTTTCAGTTCTAGAGATGAACTTAGATAAGTCCTCTGATCACTACAGAATTGGATATATAGTGGAATACTGTAATGGACTATAAGAATAATCTTGAAGAACAGGAAGAGCAGCTTGAACAAATGCAAAAGTCAGACAAAAGAAATTTGAATCCCAAAGCAGAAATGTAATTTGAGAAAATGCATCAGACTTGACTCTTTCTAATTCGTTAGGGATTTTGCTGTGGTGGTGGTTCTGTTCTTTTCAGATAAAAGCAGGGATTTAGAAGATTCGTTCAGACTTGTAATATTCTGTTACTGTATCTATAGTAAAAGCATGATTAGCATTCATAACTATGGTTTCCAGTCTAAAAAGATAAAGGTAAAGCTTCCCCTCGCACATAGTGGTAGTTGTTCTCAAACCTAGGGGGTAATGCTCATCTCCGTTTCAAAGCCAGAGAGCCATCGCTGTCCAAAGACGTCTCCGTGGTCATGTGTCCAGCATGACTAAACGCCAAAGGCACATGCTGTTTCCTTCCCACCAAAGGTAGTTCCTATTTTTCTACTTGCATTTTTCCATGTTTCGAACTGCTAGGTTGGCAGAAGCTGGGACTAGTAATGGGAGTTCACTCCGTTATGCGGCACTAGGGATTCGAACCACCAAACTTCCGACCTTTCTGATTGACAAGCTCAGTGTCTTAGTCAGTCTGATCCACCTCAAAAAGCTGTAAAATACTTACTGAAACACGGCAACCAATTGTATAAGATACAGCAAAAATTATAACCAAGCTATACCCGAAATCTGGAGAACAACACAATAGCCAACAGATTGGAAGAGGTCACTCTAGATTCTGAAACCAAAAAAGTAGAGATAATAGACTGCACAAGCTATCAGGTAATATATTTATTTTCACATGCTAGCAAAATAATGCTTAACATCATCCAATGCAGATTACAGCCCTATATAGAAAATGAGATGCCACAAAGTCAAATTGGCTTTCCAAAAAGCTCAGGAATATTATTTCGGATGCATGATAGATAATTGAGAAACTGAAAGAATACCAAGAATAAATCACTGTGTGCTTCATTGGTTATAGAAAGTTCTTTGAATTGTGTCAATCACATCAAACTGTAGAATGCACTCAGAAAAGAATGGAAATATAGCATTGTGTAATCAGTTAGAATTATTTGCAGCCTTAGAAGCAGCATTTAAAACCACAGGATTTGTCACAGAAACCCAAGAAAAAACAATGCAGACAATCAAGTTACACACCAGAAGAATCAAACCATCACAAAACAGGGGATAGAGCAGCTCTCAAAAAACTAAAGAAAGACCAAACTATGCCACACTTCCAGTAGACAAAGTCTGGTTATTATAGACAGAACATACAAAAAGCCAAAGAATTAATGGAGGATAAGGAAACCTACACCCCAGTAAACCGCAATCAACACAGAAATTGAGCAACTTGATTAAAACAACTCTAAATAACCTGACCAAAAAAGGTCAAATCATAAAAAAAAGAATGAAAGTACAGGAAAACAGTGGATCTATCCTATCACTCTTCAATGGATGCCCCAAAATGCACAAATCCAGCATACCTCATCCATTACTAGGGACCCAATGTACAACTTAGCCAAAGAATCAAAAGTCTTAGACACCTGACCAAGGGAAACAAATATTCTACCTTTTCCCCCACTACAGTGTCTCCATAAAATCAAAAGCCTAAACATAGAAAATAAAATTATGGCTTCATTCATTGTCACACCACTTTATATCCATAGATCCAGAACTAGCAAAGGAATTCATGGCAGAAGTACTATTGTACATAGGTACTCAACCTAGCCAAAACACTAAGATCAAAATACCCAGAAATAGACCTGTAAGCACTGTAACAACCACTACGTAGAACAGACTGGCAAAAAACGAGGAGAGAACATCCATGAACATCATCTAGCAATCATAAGTTATGCTGAAAAACACTTTAATTTCATAACATGTGGATAGACTCAACCACAGTTTCAACTCAATATCCTGTCTGGTTATAAGAACCTGTAATGACAGAAGGTGTGGTGGCTAGGGTGTAAAGGTAAATATACTTTCATACATAGATAATGTTCATTGTTGGCCAAAACCCAAATACTTTTCAGTGTTAGATTGTATGCCTAAAGGAATATGAATCTAATAATAATTATATCAGAAAATATAATTATGTTTGACAGGAGATATTGAGTGCAAACTGAAAGTTATACACAAATGAAAAAAACTTAAACAAGTGACTAATTTATTTGCTTTAGGAGAACGTTTATGAGTGAGTGAGGTGTCCTAGCAGTTAAGACACTGGGCTGTTGAAGAAGGTTGGCAGGTCAAGGCCTAAGTATTGCATGATGGGATGAGCTCCCATCACTTGCCCTATACCTGAGAGACCGCCTCCTGCCAGTCACCTCCCAAAGACCTATTAGATCCCACAGACTAGGCCTCCTCCGGATTCCATCTGCCGGCCAATGTCGGCTGGCGACCCTCCAGGGGAGGGCCTTCTCTGTGGCTGCTCCGGCCCTATGGAACGATCTCCCCGTTGAGATCCGTATGTTACTACCCTTCCGGCCTTCCGCAAAGCAATTAAGACCTGGCTGTTCCGGCAGGCCTGGGGCTGTTGAATTATCAGCCCCATCCGATGTTATGTCTGTTGTTGCTGAATTTTTAATTATTGTTTTTTATTTTGTACCCCCGCTCCCTTCTTATGTTAGCCGCCCTAAGTCTTCCGGGAGTAGGGCGGCATACAAGCTAAATAAACTGAACTGAACTATTCCTGCCATCTAGCAGTTTGAAACCACGCAAATGCAAGTAATACAGATGAAACTTGAAAAATTAGAATATTGTGCAAAAGTTCCTTTATTTCAGTAATGCAATTTAAAAGGTGAAACTAATATATGAAATAAGATCTCATTACATGCAAGCAAGCTAGTTCAAGCCGTGATTTGTCATAATTGTGATGATTAGGGCGTACAGCTCATGAAAACCCCAAATCCACAATCTCAGAAAATTAGAATATTACTGTTAGCTCTCTCTCTGTTCGTTAGATGCTGGGCTGATCTGATCTGAGTGCCGTGAGCTATTGTAAGTTTTGCAACTGTTAGCAAACTTTGAGTACTGAACTGATTCTTTGATACTGGACTATGTTATTTGGATTATCCCTTAACTGAAAGATATTGATGACTGACTGTCTTATCCGTGTATGACTTGGACTGTTTTTAACATTGTTTGGAATTTATAATTGTTAAACTCCATCCCATTATCAGTAACTACAGTAATAACCTTGGCTTTCATCTTTCTTTCTGCAAACCTCAGCCAATTAAAGAAATGCTGAAATGTTTCTGTTTGTTTTCATTTAAGTAACAGAAACCATATCGGGAATAATGATCCATGATACTCAAAACATAACAGGCACCTCCCAAACTGGGTTTCTTCGGTCCTATTAAACCAGCAAAAAGAACTTCCAGAGGTTCTTTGTTTTAAAACCATTCAGTCAGTTTGCTGAAGTAACTTTGTTCTTCTCCTGATTGCAAACATTGCAGTTTAAATATTTACTGCATGGTTTTAGTTTTACTCCTTCTGCCAACTTAACTGTTTGTTGCAGCATCTTGAAATCAATGTGCCCCATGCGTCTATGTAGTAAATGTATGCATTTATCATGGGGTTTAACATTATGATAAGCTGTGTTAGCCATCCGGCGATCCTTTTTTAAAGTGGCAGTAACCCTGTTATCCTCCTTTTCAATAATACAGATGTCTCCCCTAAGGTTACCACATAGCCAATGTTAAACCAGAGCCCTAAAACTTTTGTATCTCATTTGGAAACCAAGGACCCAGAGTATGGAGGAAGAATGGAGAGGCCAATCAAGCACAGTAATCCCATGGTCATTGAACCAGTTTTTGGTGCTTTTGGCAAAAGTTGCTCTCATCAGAAAAGAGGACCAAGGAGCAACAGGACTTTGGACCACTGTGCTTCATTAAGACCAGGGTCAACGCAGCTGTCTACCAGGAGATTTTGGAGCACTTCATGCTTCCTTTGGCAGATGAGCTTTTGGGTTTGCTGACTTCATTTTCCAGCTGCCCACACTGCCAAAAGCACCAAAACCTGGTTCAATGACTGGGATTACTGTGCTTGATTGGCCAGCAAACTCGCCTGACCTGAACCCCATAGAGAATCTATGGGGCATTGTCAAGAGAAAGATGAGAGACATGAGACCAAACAATGCAGAAGAGCTGAAGGCCGCCATTGAAGCATCCTGGTCTTCCATAACACCTCAGCAGTGCCACAGGCTGATAGCTTCCATGCCATGCCGAGGTGGCGCAGTGGTTAGGGTGCAGTACTGCAGCCACTTCAGCTGATAGTTCTGCAGTTCGGCTGTTCAAATCTCACCGGCTCAGGGTTGACTCAGCCTTCTATCCTTCCGAGGTGGATAAAATGAGGACCCGGATTGTTGCTGGGGGCAATATGCTGACTCTGTAAACACTTAGAGAGGGCTGAAAGCCCTATGAAGCGGTATAAGTCTAACTGCTATTGCTATTGCTATGCCGCATTGAGGCAGTAATTGCTGCAAAAGGGGCCCAAAACCAAGTACTGAGTACATATGCATGCTTATTTTTCAGAGGTCTGACATTGTTCTATGTACAATCCTTGTTTTATTCATTGCATGTAATATTCTAATTTTCTGAGATGGTGGATTTGGGGTTTTCATGAGCCGTATGCCATAATCATCACAATTATGACAAATCACGGCTTGAACTATCTTGTTTTGCATGTAATGAGTCTTATCTCATATATTAGTTTCACCTTTTAAATTGCATTACTGAAATAAATGAACTTTTGCACGATATTCTAATTTTTCGAGTTTCACCTGTAATAGGTACCATTTGGGTGGGAAGGTAAGAGTGTTTTGTGTGCCTTAGCATCTAATCAGCTGGCCACATGACCATGAAGCACTTTTGGACAGCGCTGGCTGCCTCAGCTAGGAAATGGAAGCAGACACCATCCCCTAGAATCAGGCACAGCTGGGCGAGATCGTCTTTACCTCTACTTTAGGACAATGCTTATTGAAGTTGGGAAAAATAGATGAAAAACTTTACAGCATGCAATGCTGGCACAAACGTTGTGGATAATATAGCGTCATTCATGAAAATGAGTATTTGTTGAAAGAAGCATGCGTCTGTCCATTTTGTTACATGGACATTAGAGTTGGATATGTCAGGACTGATATTAAGTTGATAGCACTAAAAATCATTTGCAAAAAAATATGTACAGTTAGAATGAATATTATAGAAATGGATAGAACCCAAGATGAGTGACAAAACAAAAACTTGGAGCTATTTACAAAATGACATTGCCATAAATTACTTTCGGCTATGGTATCATCTACAAAGTCCTTCAAGGCATGGGATACCTACACGCATGCTTTTCATGATTTGCCTGCCTTGCTTGTGTGTGGTATGGTATGTTTACATTGATTTACAGTAGTCCTTGACTTTTGATAATAATTGAGTCCAGAATTATGGTTGTAGTTTGTGGTGGTTGTTAAGCAAGGCACCCACTTATCACAAATTCCATCTCTCTCTGTTGTGATCATCAAGTGAAACATGGGGCTCAGGCAGTGGGGGAAGCCCTAGGAGGCTGTACTGCAGCACATAGCCAGCTCACATGGTCTGCTTCCCATGGCTCCTCCTTTCCCTATTCAGAAGTCAGATAGCGCCATGCCTGAAGCAAGCACCATTATGGGAGAAGCCACAGTTCTCAGACCATGATGATTGTGACCCCTGCCAAATTGGCACCTGGTAACATAAAGCGGCCTCTGTGTAGAAAGGCCACCTGGCAGTTTGGCTGCTTCTCTTTCTCAAGTTGATTTTCAAGTACTGTTTTTTTTTGTTTTTTTTTAAATATATTTTATTCATTTTCACATTCCATTTACAATCATTATATACAGAGTATTTGCTATAAGAAAAAAAAATAAAAAAAATAAAAAATAAAAAGAAAAAGAAACACAACTCATCATTCAAACACCATGACATTCCATCCTCCATACACCCATCTACCCCTCCAACTTTCCTTTCCTCCCTCTAACGCTCCCCTCCTACTTCCCTTTCCCCTCAAACCTTCCTTCTCCCCTTACTCCCAACACACCTCCTTGCATTCCCCTTACTCCTTCCTTACTCCTCCTCCTCTTTCCCTCTACCTCCCTCCTTGGTGTATTCCTTTATTCAAGTGTTGTTATTAATCTGATAAAAAGTAAAATAAACCAAGGGGGAAAAAAATTTTAAAGAAAGAAAAGAGTAAAAAAAAAAAGGAGAAAAAAAGAACAACCGTATAAGTGCATTCTTGCTTATTGAGACTATGTTAACACCCACCCACCCACCCCCAAAAATCCCCATCCCTACTCCTCCCGACTTCCCAGGGCCCACCTGGCACTGCCTTCTATCTAAAGTATCTTATATTCATATGGATTAAAAAAAAAATAATATATTAAAGGAAAAAAAAAACCAAAAAAAAAGAAAGAAAAGAACAAAGAAAAAAAAAAGAAACTCTTTGTGTTAAGCTCAGCCCCCCATCTTTATCTATGCTTAAATAGTGTAAATCATTCTATCTATATTTTATTCTCGTCTTTGCTTCTGTTATTTACCCCAACCTCCTGTAGACTCTCCGTTCCTCTTCCTTAACCTTGTATTCAGATAAACATTTATCCAAATTTGTAAAATAATTTCACCAAGCTTTCCTTCTAATAAAAATTAGATAGCATAGATCATTCCACATATTCAAATAATACTTTCAACAAAAATCAGTTTACCTTCCGTTTTAAAATTATCTCATCCAGCTTTCCCTTCTAACAGAATTTAAACAACATAAATCATTCTGCATTCATTTTACATATATACATTCAATATCACCCCACCAATATACGTAAATCATTCCGCATGCATTTTACCCTCATCCCTTGTTTCTCTATTTGCCACTATCAAATTTATGCAAGCATAGTTTAAAATCTAGCTCAAAATAATTAGTTTCAACAAAAATCAGTTACCTTCTATTTTAAAATAATCTCTTCAAACTTTCCCTTCTAACAAGATTTAAACAGCATAAATCATTCTGCATGCATTTTACATATATACATTCAGTATCACCCCACCAATAAGTTCCCCTTTTTCTGCCGGAGAGAGGTCGCAAACCCCATTCAATCCACAACTTTGGTGAATATTTAGAATGTCTAAATCCTCAAACTCCGCTTTTCTGCTTCTCCGAGGGAGGGGGAGCTACCCCCTCCATCTTGCAGCCATGTGGTCTGTTGCTTGCCTTCTCCTTCGGCTTGTCTCTCCTTTTCCAAGTGAATCAGGAAGTCCCGCCTTCAAAGTCTTGTAATAGAAATCTCGAGCCTCCGAAACAGAATTAAGACGAAGTTTTTGATTCTCAAATGTGACCGTAATGCCGGCTGGGGCCTCAGTACTGTTTTTTGAAAGAAGCCATGTAATGCCATCTCAGAAGCAGGTGCCATTTTGGAAAGGGCCACAATTCTTGAATTGCAAAAATTGTGATTGCTTCTGGGATCACACCATCCAGATTCTGTAAAAGAAGGCTGTATGGCACATCAGTTGCTTTCCTTGGAAAAGGGAATTTCAGAAGAGATAAGTGGAGTGAGATATGATGGGGCATGTGAGGTTCAAAGATATGGGTCCCAGTGGGGCAGGAAGCAAGTTCAAGGCCTGAGGGGATCCAGCCCAGCCGCAGGGAAAGTACATCCAAGGGACTGAATGGGGAAGGATGGGGAGGAAGATAGAAGGGTCATAAGGGCAGGCACATTGCCAAGTGCCCAAATTTTATTCATGTGACCTCAGGGTGCTGCAGCAGCCATAAATTCAAGTACAGGTCATAAGTAAATGCCATTGTAATTTTGAATACTTACTGAATGACTGGTAGTAATTTAAGGATTATCTGTACTGATTAAATAGTATTTTGGGTAAAGAATTTTGTGGAATTAACTTGTTTAGTTTATGTATTAATTGGGCTCAGAGCAACATATATTCCAAACTTGGTAACAATTAGAACATACAATACACATAATATAAATAGCAGACCCACAAGTCATAAAGTGGAATATACTGTACCACTTACCTGCTTTCAACTTTAGCTAGCTCAGCGCCTCCTGCTTTCCTTCCTGGTCTGAGACTGCAGAACACCATAGTTACAATTTCCCCCCTCAGGTGTGTAAATTCAGATTGTATAGAGATTTCCCTATTGTTTAGCTCTGAAAAAGGGATCTTTTTGCCAGCCAGTGGAGTAGCTAGGTGATTTTTACATTTACAGAAAACAGTTTCACTTGGATCCATTAAAAAATGCTGCAGTGTATAGTTTATGTTCTATACTGTTCTTTGTTTTAAAATTGTGTCCACGTGCTTCACCTGTTGCAGTATACAAACCAACCTGGTTTCCTAGCTCTGGTAAACAAATGATTTCAGCCTGTTTATTTTGGTCTTGTAATTCCTTTCAATCAGAAAACTTCTCTATTCTCAATAGCAGAGGGAGTTTCAATGGTCAACACTTTTTACACGGGAATAGATTTCATCCTAGAAATGGACCATAAAAAAATAACAGTGACAATAATAACAAAACATCTCCTACCCCAACCAGATAACCATCAACTATGCTTTATTATTTCTCATTCTACAACAGATATTAGAATTTGACTTCAGGGCTTCCTTCTGGTTATTGATAAACGGGGGGGGGCACCGGGCAAAGCGGGTGGAAGAAAGAAATCGGCAGGTGAAAGTTCAACTTTGGAAGGGTGTAAATCAAGAGTAATCCGACAACTCCGTGTGCCTGTGGAGTAAACTGTCCCTGCCCCACTTAACAGTCCTAAAGAACTCATTAATATTTGGGGAACGGCAACGAATCCCTGGGCGTTTCCTGTTTACTATTCTTCCGCTTCTTTGTAAGAGTGTTGTCATTTTCAATCAAAGCCAACAGTGGAGCCAAGCAAGGTTTTCGTCTGGCAAACCCTTCTATCCCTCACCCCTGAAATTCCGAGACGAAAGGAAAACTTACATCTTATCCCTTTGCGAAGGAGTTACTCTAGAGTAAGCGCGTCGGAATCGCCTTTGCAAAAAAGAAATAGCCACCAAAAGGTAGTTCCAGCCACGTTACTCTTTACTGCTGATCGATGTGTTTGTTTTTTTCCCCACCCGTGAGAAAAAAACGTTAACTTGGGCGACTTCTCTTCTTCCCGCCCAGCTCCAGGGGCTCTGCTAGGGAACAGGATAGGGCGGGGAAAGAGGGAAAGACCAAATAGAGCTAGATATGGGAGGGTGGAGGGGGGGGGAGACGCCCAGGAGGACGGACGTGCAGCTCAGAGTATTCCATGGAAAATATACCCCCCCCCCCGGAGGGATTGGATTCGCCAGACAATGTGCTAGTTAATTGCATCAAGGAGGAGCTCGCTGCTTTTTAATTACCTGCATTAAAATGACGGAGAGAGAGGCAGAGAGAAGTGCGGGCTGCGGTTGTTTAGAAAAGAAACGAGCGGTCGTGGGACCAAATCCGTTGGCTCGTCTCTGTAAAATCAACAACCAGTCTGTAGATCTTTGCCCTGGATTGAGTAATAACAAAGCACCATTATGCCTTTGCTCGATCTGTTCCGTCCACCACCCCAAATTTTTTTTAATGTTTTCTTGTTTTAGTCGGTGGGAATCTTGGAACAAGAAATGAAGAATTGCCTGAAATCCAATCCGAGACAGGTGCTTTCTGGTAGCACAGTCTCTTCCCATTTCCCCCCTTTATTACAAATCTATTTGTTTAATATATTCAATTTATTTTGACTTAAGACATCAGGTGTGCTGGGGGAAGTTGTTGGGTACTCAAAAGGTAGTGTCTATTGCTCAGCTGTTAGAACTAAACATTCATGTAGTTGGCTAAATAAACCATGGCAGGGCCCCAAATCTAATTCATTTGTTTGTTGTGGCAGGAAATGGGAAAATGGTGTAAGACCATTTCTTGGCAGCACCTAATTGTTTAATGTAGAAAGAGCAAAGTAATGTAATGAAACAAAATGATCAGTGGTTGTTGAAAATGTTGAGCTGTTCATTTTCAGGGTTTTTTATTAGCTATGAAATAGAAACATCATTACTGAAGTTGTAACAGTGTCCAAGAATTATAACAGAGGGTAGAATATTTAGAAATAGATGGAATCTATTATGGATACAAGGGCTTTGCATAATGAAAACTTTTTTTTCAGACGTCAGAACAGACATTTATAGAGATGTCTTCTCTTTCACTTTTGCTGACACATCTGGGTTTGTTATCTCAGCACATCTGGATTAATACAAACTGCACAGACCAAGATAGATCATTTTATTCCTGAATATTAATATCCCAAATTTAAATATGAATGCAAAATAAATTGTCTATTTTTAAACTGAATTTAAGATTGTAAACAGAGAAGCTAATGAAATATAACCACCTAAGTGTTAGTTTTAGTTTGCTAAATTGTTAAAGTACACTTGTATTTATTTAAACTTATTTTTCATTTCAGACTAATCAGAAGTTAGAAATAAATTCACAGAGGAAGAAGACTCAAGAATGCCAACAACAGTGACAGTTTAGAGCAGTCCCTACCGCCCACTAGTGGGTGTTCCAGCTTTCATGGTGGACAATAGGGGTTTGCTGTAACTCTGCTTTATAAATTTTATAAAGTAAAGTTACTTCCCTACTTTATAAATCACTATTACTGTGGAACCCGTGGATGGTTAGAAAATTTTACTAACAGAGATACAAAAGTGGGCGGTAGGTATAAAAAGTTTGACAACCCCTGGTTTAGAGCCTCACAATCCACAGACATTCACAAGATTTCACTTTGTTTGCTTGCTTTTACAATTTTATGTGGCTTTTTAGGTGTGCTGCAAAGTACAGATAGTCCTCAACTTACCACAGTTCATTAAGTGACAGTTGTTAGAGTGACACTGAAAAAAATGACTTGTGACTGTTTTTCACATTTATGACTGTTGCAACACCCTGACAATCACATAATCAAAATTCAGAGACCTGGCAACTGACTCATATTTATGACAGTTGCAGCATCGCTGGGGCACATGATCACTTTCTGTGATCATTTGACAAGCAATGTTAATGGAGAAACTAGATTTATTGAACAACAATGTTACTAATTTAACAACTGGAATTATTAACAACTGTAGAAAGGAAGGTCTAACATGGGGCAAAACTCACTTAGCAAATATCTGACATCAGAAACTTTGGGCTAAGTTTTGATCATAAATCGAGGACTACCTGTATAAGATTATAATTTTTAAGAGAAAAAAAGAACCATCTAAATCACTAGTGTCAAACTCGCAGTGTCACATTGCCATCAGGTGATATTTTGAGACCTGGCCTGTGTGTGATACTCGCCATCTTCAGGCTGGTGTTTTTGCATTGTGTTTGTGTGAATAAAGCGTGGTCGGAGCTCCCGTCTTTCTATAAAACTTGGTGGGGAGGTGGGGAGTGCTGGCTTTGTTTCAGTAAGTGGATTGATTGGCTGTGTGGTTGTATCGTGATTGGTAGATTGGTGCTGATTGGTGCTCGCTGTGTGTCCGTTTGTTTTGTGTTTTAATGGCCTGGGTGATGGGTGGGGGTTGTTTGTTGACTAGGGCTGGTTTCCAGATGTCTGGCAGGTGGGAGGTATCATCACGTTTATTCATGTTGTGGGGGTTTTCTCTATTTCGATAGCTTCCATAATTATTCTCTTGTTGAAGTGTTCAGTTTGGAGATTAATTTGGTTTCTTCATAATTAATTTCATGTCCTGTAGCTTTAAGGTGCTGGAAAAGGGAGGAAGTTTTTTCTTTTTTTCTTACTGCGTTCTTGTGTTCTGTGATGCGTGCATTTATTCCCTGTTTGTTTGTCCTCTGTATGTTGCAGGACAGATTTTGCATGGTATTTAATAGATTCCTTGGTTTTCTAGTTGGATTTTGTCTTTGGGGTTTCTTAAGATTTTGGCTATTTTTTGGTCAGTGATGAAGGCTGTCTTGATATTGTGTTTGTGGAGAATTTGGCTGATTTTATCTGTGGTGCCTTTGATGTAAGGGAGGAGAGCGATGCCATCGTCCTGTCCTGCGTTTCAATTCTTGGGGGGAGTCTCCCTTTGGATTAGGTTGGTAATTGTTTTTCTTTGGAATCCGTTGGAGATTAATATCTTTGTGAGAGTGTGTAATTCAATTTTCAGGTGGTCTTTGTCGGCTAGGCATTTGGTTCTGGAGATGAGGGTCTTGGCTACAGGGTTAATCTGTGCAGGATGGTGATGGAATTGTGCATTTAATAGCGGTTGGTGTGTGTTTTTTTCCAGTAGATGGTGTGTCCTAAGGAGCCATTGGGTTTTTTGTAGATTAGGACGTATGGAAAGAGAAGTTGGTTGTTTGCTTCTATTTCCAGAGTGAATTGTATTTTGGGGTGTAGGCTGTTGAGATGTGTGAAGAAGTTGTCCAGTTTTTCTTTCTTGTGTGGCCAAATCACGAAAGTGTCATCAACATATCTAAGCCAGAATTTGGGTTATGTTCAGATTTATCTAAGGCATTAGTTTCAAAATGTTCCATGTATAAGTTTGTGATGACGGGTGAGAAGGGTGATCTCATGGGTGCTCCTTCTATCTGTTTGTATCTTTGTCCATTTTGTCCATTATGATATTGAAATTCGCGAGTAGGTCGCTGTGTTGTTGGTTTTGTTTCTTTATTGTTTCTATGAAGTGGAGTGAGTTTTGTACGTGTACGTGATGGATTCTACGTAGGGTTGGAGTTGTTTGGCAAGGAATTTGGCAAGATTCTGTAGATGTGAGCCTATGGAGCTGACTATGGGTCTGAGTGGTATTCCTTCTTTGTGTATCTTGGGGAGGCCATAGAGTTTGGGGCATTTTCTTCTTGTTGTTGTAAGTTGCTTCTGGCTGGATTTCTGGAGCAAAGGACGGTGCTGACTGCAAGTCTGATTTTATTGGCTTCATCTAGGTTGATTTTGGTGAGTGTAGCTTCAACTCCGCATATGATGTCTCCAGTGGGGATGTGTTTAGGGGCGAGTGCAAAGTTGAATCCTCTGGAAAGGACATTGGTTTCAGGTGTAGTGAGGGTTCTGTCTGATATGTTGTGTACTGTTTGTTTCATGAGTGGCTGTGGAGGGGGGGTTGGGCTTCTGTTGTTTTTCTAGTCTGTAGAGTTTGTTGGTGTGTTGGTCTGTCTTGTAGGACGTTTCTGTTTCGGCTCTCCAGAGTTGTTTGGATTTGTCTCAGAGTTTGGGTGGATTTTGTTGCTAAGTTTGAGGTGAAGAATGAGTAGGTCTCAATTGGTTTGGTCTAGTAAGAATCTTTTCATGTGGAGTTGTTTCTGATTAGTTAGAACTAATTTAGTTCTTTTCAGGATCCTTTTGGTGGCTGAGGTTTTTGAATGGAATTTTAGTTGGAAGCATATGGGGATCAGGCTTTTGTCTAGGCAGTTGCGTAGGAATGTGAGGTCACTTAAGATGGTGGCTCTTCAGACTTTAAGTTTCTTGTAGGTCCTGGTGAGCAGGAAGGTTTCCTCCCCGTAGAGGTAAGATATTTGTTTTAAAAAAAACATACACACACATTTAGTTTTTTTGTGTCAAGTCAATGTCCTATTTTGGTATACATCTTTCTAATACTTTCTGATGTAACTTTTAATAGGGTTCTCACCCCTCTGTTGCTTAGGGTGTCACCGAATCTAAAATCTGGCATTGCAGCCATTCGCTGCTTCAAAATTCAGAATAAAATGAACGTAACCTGATCCTCCCCTTGAATTTTAAGCTACAGCTGTTCACTAAACACCTATTCACACTCTTTCTTCAAAATTAATTGTCCCTACTATGTAGCAAAAGGAATCACTTTTTTACTCAGATAATTACCATTCTGAAAATCCAATAACACAGGAGTAGAGAAAAAGACAATTCTGGAGGATTCAATTCACATCAAAAATCTCTTTCAAAGAAACTTATCTTTCCCACAGATATGCCAAATAAATCAAAATTGATGTGGTAAAATTGGTTACCAGAAGAATGCACGTAAAACTGGCAACCAAATTCATGGCAATATATTTTGGTGCAAAGGATATGAAAAATGTTAGGTGAAACAATCTTGGTATTCCTTCCTATTTTTGCCTGCAGATCAGCATCTTTTGTCATATATAGGAAGCGTTGTCTCAAGGACTGCTTTTTATATAACAACCTTCAGATAAATACCGTAACCTATCTGGAATTGAAACATGAGAGAAGCCCTTCTGAAGATCCCATTGCTTTCAGAGGCCCATCTACGAGACCCATCAGGAACAATTATGAGCGTGCCTTTAGAACTGCCAATATGCTTCATATAACTTTTAACTACAGCTTTCAAAATTTGTTTAATCTTGAACTTTTGTACTTGCTTAGCTACGTTGAGTTAGTCAGTGCAAATACAAAGAACAGGATAAAACTATATTAAATCAGTTTATTTTTATTCACCCATGTAGTGAATAAAGAAAAGTGCTAAAATGTTTTATTGAATCTTACAAGTATTTGAAAACCAATATATTACAGTGGAATTATTATTATTCAGGTTTTTATTTGAATTATACTTAATCAAAATAATTGTTTACACTTACATTATTTTTTGACAGCTATAGTCTCAAATGTTGATATCCATCAAGGCACCAAAGAAAAGGAAATTGTTTCTAGTTAGCTGTATGATCTTTCATATGGAAATATCATTAGAGTTCCTCTAGAAGTACTATGAGCAGTTATAAAAGAGTCTTGCTAATATATTATATATTCTAAAGCTGTGTTTCTCAGCCTTAGCAACTTTAAGGTGCATGGACTTCAACTCCTAGAATTCTTCAGGTAGTATGCTGGACCAGCCACCCTGAAAGGTAAGCAACCAAAGAAGTGGGGGGGGGGAGGAAATGGGGGTGACTAGTGAAGGGAGGGCCCTGGTAAATAGCTAAAAATCCAAAAAAGGTCCCTACCTTTTCCTGTGGGTGTGGCTAGGTGAGGGGGCATGTGACTTATTGGGAATGGGCATAAGTGATCTCATGTTGGCCACACCCACTCAGTCACATGCCACCCACCTAGCCATGCCCACCAAACCAGTAGTGAAAATTTTTGAATCTCACCACTGGATTAACCGCTAGATAAGAAACAAAAGTAGCAGTATTGAATTTTTTCTGAAGTCAGGAAAAATGGTATACATCTGGTTATCTCTGATCGCGGCGCGGCGGTCCAGTTCGTTCAGTAAACATAAAATCCTATTGAAATAAAACAAACATGATTTAGATGAACTCCAGATCATTCCTTGTTAGGAAGCAAGACTTTTTCAAACTTAATTTATAATAAGATTACCAAGAGATTTACCAGTAGGAAGCAAGCTCCAAGCAAAAGGGCTTTCGTTTTAACCTCAAGGTCCATTGGGAATTGGGTTATGAAGGTGCTGGCACCTGATGTAGTTTCTATTGCCATTCCTTTCCATTTCCTGATGATTTTTCCAATTGCTGATTTTGATTTAAAGGGATTATCTGATTTTGAACAAGTAAAAAAATATTCAAGAAAGTTACTTCAACTAGTTGTTTGTGTTTCTTCATTTTGTAATATATAAGGATAAAAATGCACCATAGTCTTAAATGTGATATTTCATAGAAACTAGAATTTGAATTCTATTGATACATAAAACATTAGCTATGAATGTCTTATGAGAAGAGTTTGTGTGCAGCCTCACACATTGTGATTCATTCACAGACTTAAATATGATATTTTCACTTACAATATGTATTAAATTTTCCCCTTCAGATTCAGTACAGGAACGTGAGATAATTTTGTAATAGTTATGACATAATTCTAAAAAAAAATTACTTTTAAGAGCATCCTGGTCAGAAATGCAAAATACATATCAGCTTAATAAACAATAACAACAAAGCATCCAGTATGTCCTCTAAATTATTATCATGTTTTTCTCCAAGACTTCACATTGGGCATATAAAATCCATGGCTACAAAGAAGAAAAAGAAAATGATACAGAGGACTATATGCAGCAATCCTATTTCTGCTTTTATGAATAGGAAAAATCATAGGTTTATCAATATTTAAACTTATCATATTCCAACACTGAAGGGTGGCCAAAGACAGAGTTTAGAATGTCATCTTACCTCAAAAGGAACATCCCTATAACCATGCCTTAATAAATTAGGTGCAAGCAATTTCAAAATGTTTTCTCCGGCCTCATTCTGGATAACAAATCTGGGTGTGCAGACGTAATACTTCTGCTTAACATATCCAATGACTGTGCCTAGTGGTGCTTGAACCTCAAGCTTTAAGAGGAAAAAAACATGCAGCAGAATTAGAATAAAGAGCAGCATTTTGTCTCTCATTCAGACATGTTAACAGGAACTTTTACAATAGTTAGGATTGAAAGCATGTGGAAAAACAAGGCAATGAATAATCAAAGGGAATTGTTAATAGAAAAGAGAATATTTTTAATATGTTGTTTTTGGATTGTATGCCTCTGATTTTTGTTTTTTTTATGTTAGTATGAAGTCATGAGCAACAAGAGGTTGACTTGCTCAAAATCACTGAATGAATATCTTTATGTACACTAGTATATCTGGATTGCAAAACTCTAAACCACCACTAGATGACAATAAAGAGTTGTGTTCCCTCAACCTCTTGTCTCCACCTAATACTCAGTTTTTGTAGCTTATATTTGACACCCTTGTGTAGATATAAACCTGAGTCTCCCTAATCTATTCCAGCATTTAACAGCTATACCATAGTAGCTCTTATAGAGGAGTTCTAGGGGGATACAATGACTTGTGTAAAGTAATTGTACATTAATTATTATTGTATCATCCTCTGTTTCTGGTTCCATTACCATCACCACCCCAATATCCCCATAAATATGGAGAAGATCTATAGGAAAGTCAAGATACATACATAGCACATAAGTATATGTAACAAGAATCTTCACAATTAAGTACTATGGTATGATAATAATAACTATTTGAGAAAAAAATACAATGGTAATTTCGGTTTCTGTGAAGTTGCATGTAACTTGACATTTAGTGACATGCAGAACTATTGAACAAAACAGTCCAAATGGGCAGCAGGGTTGAGTTTACCTTTTGTAGGCAACAAATACAAGAAAGCAGCAACAGATACAATGGAAGTTCCTTGACAATTGCATGACTGGTTGGTTTGTACTATCAAAGAGTTTTATGATAAATGATCTGGCAGTTCCGTAACGGTATAGATTATAGTCATCATTTTCTTCAGCTGCAAAGTATACCCACTGCCCCGTGGGATTTTTTACTTCATATTTATTACAAGTCTCATAACCATTATCACTGAAAAACAGAAAGAAACACTGATAAGTTAAAGATCTGTGTCAAAGTCTTATATATTACTAAATGTGCAAGACAGTGCATCATAGGACAACAGTTTTGAACTAAGGTACCTCAAATGGGCTAAAGGAGTGATGGTGAACCTATGGCACATGTATCACAGGTGGCACGCGAAGCCATTTGTCAGGGCACGTGAGGCACTGCCCTGTCAGCTGGCCAATGTGCTGTGCGTGCTGGCCAGCTGAGTTCACCCTTTTTTAAAGCCATTTTTCACCCTCCCGAGGTTCCAGAGGCTTTATAGGAGCCTGGGGAGGGCGAAAAGAGCAGAGAAAATTTGAGAAAATTCATCTTGGTGTTAATAGATGCATGTAGTAGCCCAAGAAGAAAAACAGAAATCTTCCATAACATTCAGTTAAAGAGTGCAACAACCATGATGTATGAAAACAGATAGAAGACTATCAAGCAGGTTCAATTGGGAAACTATAAGCATCCTAGAGCAACCTAAATCAAAACATGCTGGAAGCTTGGCACTCACAAACTCAGCTAGCAACAGACTGATGGAGATAAATAACATTTGCACAACATACAAGAGAAATAAAAAACCTAAAAAGGAAACAAAAAATCTAGAACTGTTTTTCTTCCTTTTCATCAGCAATCAATACCCAGAAAAGCAGGGATTTATACCAACATCAACACCAACAAACAAACAGTAGACAACAGCCAATCAAGGAAATACCAAGCACCACTCTTATAGGGCAAGCCACTACATATAAACAGATAGAAAACCCTACTCCTTTCTTGCACTGAAAATGTTCCCTAATTGGGTAACAAAAACTCTGCAAGAAAACAACAAAGCTCAGAGAGCACTAAGGACTCCCCAATTCAAGTCTGAGCTACATATATTCTTTCCTAATAGACGTGACAAATAACTGGTTAATCACTGCAATAAGAAATGACAATCAATTCATCATCATCAGGGGAAAAAGTGAAAGAATATGGAGAAGCATCTAACAATGTGTTGCCAGTGGGAGTGTCTGCACATCTACAAACACCTCCCTGATATTCACCAGATCTGCTGCTAAATCTTTTTTTTTAAAAAAAAAACATATCAGTAATTTCATTTAAAAATCAGTAAACAGGAAATTGACATCCTTAAGCCCTAGCATCAACTTTCATTACAAAAGAACTTTTGGATCACAATTGCCTAAAAACAGTCTTAGAAAATAAATATGCTATGTGATATTGTGCCTTCAAAAGAGAAAAACCAAAGGTAAGATTAGATGATAAATACGTTTTGAACAATTAATGGGTCATAACTTTCCTAATTTATTTTGTGGTAAGTGAAAGATTTGAGACCATCTGTCATTTTTACTCTAGATACTGTTTTCTCTAGATACTGTTTCTCTAGATACTGTTTGGGTGAAACTTACAATATTGTGTCAATTTTCTTTGCTAAATTAAATGATTCATTTAAGTGTGATTTTATTGTCCTATATTGATTTGTCCTACTGTCATCCTTTAAAATAGTAAATTGGAGCCAACTGGCTAATCATAAAAAGGAGAGCTATTTTTGTTCATAAAGGATGGTAAAATAAACTAGGATTTCTGTAAATAAATATTATTTCATTTCTTTTCCATTGGAGTTTACAACTCATGGAAATAATATAAGAGCAGAAATCAACTCATGATTACTCTTGATTAAATTATATATCTAGAGCACCTTCTGCAAACCTTCCCTTTCTAAATAATCTTCAATATTCTCTTATGTCTTCTAACATTTATGGCGTGAAATGCTAAAGCAGAGGTTGGTTTTAAGCCAACATCAAAGTTGGGTTTTAGTCTAACAATACCTGGAAGCCTTGTTTCCTTTATAACAGGAAGCTGCATTCCCAGATATTGTTGAAGTACAATCCCATCTTTTGGTAGTAAGTTGTCACTCTAGAATACGCTTATAGTTGAACCAAATTTATCTATTTAATGGAATGCAATTTACAGGTGGGTACTTAACACTCCCGTATGGCTTTTGGTAATGGTTGAAGAGAATTGGAGTTGAATTTTAATTCTGATGATTTTTAAATGTTAGTCTATAGGCTACATTTTACAAACTACAAACTTCATTTTTAATGATTGTCAAAATATAGTTGATCACTTTTTTTAACCCATACCATAAAATACAACATGTATCCTGGCAAGCAGTGGTTTGCATGCAATTCACACTATATTAATCATCTTCCAGTAGGAAAAAATATGTGTAATAAGTATTCATGGTATATTAATATCAGATGTAAACAACAAATTTTACAGCTCATGTATAGGGCTGAAAATGAATAAAAGTATTGTGGAATTTTCTTGTTATAAATTTGTCAGTAGTAAACACATAATTAGCATTTTAAATTATACAGCATCTAAAATTTATAAAGTGGAAATACAAAATATTAAAATCTCAAACACTCAATAATGTTTCTTGAATGATAACAAAATACATACTTTCCATGATCTCAGGCTGCTGGTCAACTATTACCTGATCCATCTGTTATAATGGTAAAAAAATACAATATTAAAAATGAAATGATTACAACTATTTCATTTTCAACAGTCACTGTTTTATCATAGCATATATGGAAGATGCCTTTATATTTTTTTTCTTTCTGTGTATTGAATAATTTTCATTAAATACAAATAACTGAATTTTAGATTCAATAATAAATAAATTAACATGAATAGTAATTATAATTGATTATTAATTGATTAATAGGATTATTAATACATTTGTTTGATTCACTGTTCACTAGTGAATTTATTTAATCATTATTCAGTAGAATCACATTAATTCACTAAGGCTATAAGAATGCAATAGATTTCTATTAATATTTAAATCCTAATGTTTAAATCTATTTAATATATTTGTGGGCTTGTTGCAAATTTCCATATTGTTGCCAGGGACTAGAGAAAATATAGCCAGTGTAAATATAATATAGATATATTGTGGGCTTGTTGCAAATTGTCCTATATTTGCTTGCCAGGGACTAGAGAAATTAGCCCGTGTAAATATATATATATATATATATATATATATAGATATATATATAATATAATATATATATATATATATTATCTATATATATATAGAGTCCGGCTATTAAATAGGGGACAGAATTAGAATCATATAATTGTAAAAGGAGCTTATGAAAAACATACCTGGTAAATACTCTAATCCAGGTGGGCATTGGGAGGAATGGTGGAGATGGCATCCAAACCACAGGTTCAGCTGTAGTGGGAGCACTGAGAGCTTGTAGAGCTCCATAAGACAATGCATTAGGTTGAACTGCCAAGTTCAAAGAACAAAGAGATCATAAGCAAATTCTGTTTTAACAAGCCAAGGATAACCAAACATTAACAAGGATTTCAAAAGTTTCTGTTGAAACTTTAGTTAAAATATCTGCATTAGCCTATCAAATAAGAAAACATATCTTCTATGTTATACAGTATGGTATTATGTAAATACATGGCTGGAGGTATGAAAAATTTAGTTAAACCTTTTTGAATTTTAGTCACAGTACTTTGCCTGCTCCAACCTGTCCTGCATTCTTTCTGGAATGTTTTAGGAAATCAGTGGTTTTTTTGCATTGTTCATTTTGGTGGGAGGGGAGAATGGTAATTTACTTGAATATGAGTTGTCCAAATTTAACTCTTCTACATCCATCCAAATACTCTGCACTTTTGTAAACTTCAGTAAGCCAACATTTTCAGTCTATCTGATGTTGCAGATGATTTTCTGCCATTAAGAGTACTCTAACATTATCAAAAGAACAACTAGATAAAATGTAACAGTTGGGTTAGCATATATAAGCCATGATAGTAGTATTGTTTCTTTAAGTACTGCTGTAAATGTGATTGGATGCTGTTACCTCAAGCGGCCATAAGATGGAGCCAGAATGACTGTTAGCTCTCTGTTTGTTAAATGCTGATCGGTGGGGGAATCATCAAATTGGAAGATGACCCCAAGCTGGCAGGAATAGCCAACATTCCAGAGACAGGCTAAAGATACAGAAGGATCTTGACAAACCTGAACATTGGGCACTATCTAATAAAATGAAACTCAGTGGAGTAAGGTTCTACATTTAGGCAACAAAAATGAAATGCACAGGTTGAGTATAGATGGTACCTTGCTCAACGGTAGTAACTGTGAAATGGATCTTGGAGTCCTAGTGGACCACCATTTAAATATGAGCCAGCAATGTGCAGCAGCTGCCAAAAAGCAACACAGTCCTCATGCTGCTGCATAAACAGAGGGATAGACTCAAGATCACGTGAAGTGTTAATACCACTTTATTATGCCTTGGTAAAATCACACTTGAAATACTGCATTCAGTTTTGGTGTCCACCATGTAGAAAGGATTGGAGACCAATGTTCCCTCTAATTTTTTTCAGTGTGAGCAGAAAAGTATAGTGTTTGAGCGGCACATTTTCATGCCTGAGCACCTGAATTTTTTCACAGATGTCACCTAAGACAACAACAAAATCAGTATTATTTGAAACTCAAAGTTATGTTTATTCAAGGTACCCGCTTAATTAAAAATGTTACATAATATCAGTATCACTTAACAACGCTGCTGCTTAGCAACCAAAATGTTGGCTCAGAAAGTCTGGAATTTGAAGCACGCAAGTCTTAAAGCTGTTGTTACAAGATCCTTGCACCCCTAACTCTTTAGAAAAAAAACCCAGGGGTCTTCAAACCTGACAGCTTTAAGACTTGTGGACTTCAACTCCAGAATTCCTCCTCCAGTCATATTGGCTCAGAAACTCTGGCATTGAAGCATGCAAGTCTTAAAACTGTCAAGTTACAAGACCCTTGCACCCCTAACCCTTTAGGAAAAAAAACCCCAGGGGTCTTCAAACCTGACAGCTTTGAGACTTGTGGACTTCAACTCCCAGAATTCCTCCTCCAGTCCTGTTGCGGCGACGTCATCTCCATGGATCTGCTCCATCTTCGGTTTTTTTCACAGTGAGCAGGGCTGCCGCTAAAGATGCCAATGAGCCCCCACTGCCACTAAAATAACGGCTGCTGCCGCCGCTCCAACAGAACCACCACATTTGCTGCCCAGCGCTGCAGTTGAGGTAAAGCCACCAAAGCTCCCGCTGGGCCCCGCCCATGGCAGCGGTGGCAGTGCCTCCCCCTCTGCTCGGAACACCTCAGCTGGGCTCCAGGTTACCCCTGCCGCTGCCTCCAACTCCGCTGTGCTTTTGAGAAGCCACGAGGCCTTTTTTTCCTGCTTCCACACCCTCCGCCACCTTCCTACTAGCTCCCGCGGCCTCATGGCTCCTCAAAAGCATGGCGGAGTAGCAAGGGGGAGGGATAATGGGGGGCCAGCTCAGGTGTTCTGCATGGAGGGGGAGGCCCCACTGCCACGGGCGGGGGTGCTGGCGGGAGCTTTAGTGGCTTCACCTCAGCCGCAGCGTCGGGCGGCAAATCCGGCAGTGCTGTTGGAGGAGGAGGGCGGCAGCAGATATTCTGGTGGCGGTGGGGGCTTTGGGGGTTCACTTCGGCGCAGAGCTGGGAGCAAGCAGCTAGGATTGGCCGCCCACAAAGGACCTCCCGGGCTTGCTTTGCTAAACATGGGTCGACTGATGCTAGTTTGAGTGGCCGCGGCGGGCACAAACTACCGTCAGTCATTCCATGCTCATCAAACAAGTCTGGGGAGGTCCTTTGCGGGCGGCCAAGTTCTAGCCGCCTGCAAAGGACTTCCCCACATTTGCTTTGCTGAACATGGGCGACTGACGTTAATGAGCGGCGCAGCCGGCGCCTGGAGGTCCTAGGAGACGGTTGTGCCGTGTAAGCTCTTGCCGCCATCCACGCGCCTGTGCTAACCCTAGATTTCTGACGCCTCTCAGTTTCCAGAGCCTGTGACAGAAATCACTGTGCGGCAGTTAGAAACTGCTGCGCGGTGTTTTCTTGCTTCACCTTAGAGGGAGCAGTGGTGGAGACTCTAGAAATAGTGCAGAAAAGAGCAACAAAGATGAGTAGGGGACTGGAGGCTAAAACATATGAAGACGGTTGCAGGAACAGGGTCTGTCTAGTTTAATGAAAAGAAGGACTAGGGGAGACATGATAGCAGTGTTCCAATATCTCAGGGGCTGCCACAAAGAAGAGGTAGTCAATCTATTCTCCAAGCCACCTGAGGGTAGAACAAGAAGCAATGGGTGGAAACTAATCAAGGAGAGAAGCCACTTAGAACTGAGGAGAAATTCCTGACAGTTAGAACAATTAATCAGTGGAACAGCTTGCCTCCAGAAGTTGTGAATGCCCCAACACTGGAAGTCTTTAAGACAGATGTTGGATAGCCATTTGTCTGAAATGGTATAGGGTTTCCTGCCTAGGCAGGGTTTGGACTAGACCTCCAAGGTCCCTTCCAACTCTGCTATTGTATTGTATTTTGCTCTTTACCTAGTCACTCCCACCCTTGAATGGGCCTCAGGGGTAATCTCTAACCTGATTGGAGGCTCTTCTGCCCCTCCAGTGGGGCTGCTGGCTTTAGAAGCGAGGACTTGATTCATGCTTGTGCTACTAAGAGCTGCCGCTCTCACCTGTGGCCTCCCTGCTGTTAACAGCAGATTGCTAAGAGCTTCTCGCTCTCACCTTCCACTGCTTTTCTTTCTCTTCCTTAAAGGGGAAGTTTTCCTTAAAGGGAAGACCTTCTTTAAGGGGAAGCCTCAGCAATTATTCTGAGCCTAGTTGCCCTTTCTGGGCTTCTCCGGCTAGTCAGGCGCTCAGAAAAGGATTGAATAAGTCTTGCATAAATCATGATAGCAAGGTTGCCGGAACACAGGATGACAAAGCCGAAGGGAATTCCTCACCTGGAGGGAGGTGTCCCCTTCTGTAGCCCTGCCAGGTGAAGAGAAACCTGGTAATCTTCTTCAGGCCTGGGGGGGGGGTCTTCCTGCTGCTGGACTTGTGGCGGATGCCTCTGACTTTCATTACTTGGAGGTAGGCTTGGAGGGGAGGGAGTGATCCACAGCCTGCCACTTTAGCCCCCTTGATGGAGATATGCCTCTTTTTGGCCTTTGCTTGCCTCCCCCGCCCTTGACTAATGCCTCTGCGATGGTCTCTAGCCTTTTTAAGGGCTCATCAGTGCGTCCGGTGTTGTTGCTGCAGGGCTGGGAGCTCGGCTCTGCCGGCCTCCTCTAGGCTGCTGGGGGCTGCCATTTGGACCACGTGGTTTCAAAAATGGCCCCCCAGCTCCAAATTCAAAAAGCTCCTCTTTGCTGGAGCACATGGAAATAGCTTGTGCCTTTGTAGACTGCCATGTGCTTCCGCTACTGCTGGGCTCTCTCTCTTGCCTCCCTCTGCCTCCAGCAGCTCTTTCTGAGCGTCTCTGGCTCTCACCTTGTTCTCTGGTGATCGCTACCAGGGCAGGCCCTCCGGGGCGTTTTTAACAAGTCGTGGTTCGTCGCTCAAACCCGAGGGGAGCGGCGGAAAGCTTATGGGAAAGGGGGCTTGTAGCAGTCTAGTCCCAGAGGAGGCTGTAACGCGTACAGGGATGCAACATTCCGTGTCCAAGTTTTTTTCTTATTTCTTTGCCAATTTGCTGGAGATCCAGAATGGTCAACCGTTCAATGAAGGATTGAGTCGATAACTGGGTGGTACTGGTGACCAGGGGCGTGTCCAAAAAGCTTATCTGAATCAATCACATCAGTGAGAGGACAAGGTTAACCAGTCTGGGATCCTCCTCCCCCCTCACTATGGAGAAAAGGCAGGAACCCCTGAGGTGGTGTATGTGTTATTCTTAGAAGCAGAATCCTGCCTTTTAACTTGGGGTTATTGGTGTGATGGAAGAGAGGGGAGAGAGGTTAAAGAATCCCTACTAGTCAATCTTGATTCTGAGTGATATCATAGATACCTACATTAGTTTCTTGATAATCATGGTAAGCAGTTTTCTTTTGCCTTTTGCAAGAAGTATTTCAACTTCCTAATGTAAACTAAAGCTTTATTATTTCCTAAAATGCCAAAAACCATGAGCTATTGGGAAAATAAATCTAGATTTGGCTTTAATGCTGAGGCATTGTGTCCAGTGATGAATTCAATTTTTTTTACTATTGGTTCTGTGGGCATGGCATGGTGGGCATGGCAGGGAAGGATACTGCAAAATCTCCCACTCCAGGACAGGATACTGCAAAATCTCTATTTCCACCACACTCTGGGGCTAGCCAGAGGTGACATTTGCCTGCTCTCCGAATTACTCAAAATTTACACTACCAGTTCTTCAGAACCTGTCAGAATCTGCTGGATTTCACCCCTGGTTGTGGCCTATTAAGAATGATTAACAATTAAGGCCTTGTTGTCTTCCAATCGCCATTTCTGAAATTCAGCAAGCCATATGACCAATTTTTAAAGTTCTTTTAATAAAAAAAAGCTGTGATGAAACTAGGGTATTTCATACTGGCATACCGCTCTCATTTCCACTCTCAAAATCTTCAACAGGATTCCCAACCCTCTTGTCAAATGTGTGAATGAATCAGTGCAATTGTGCAACAAACGCTTTAATGGACCAAGAAAGCTTCAGATGTCTCAACAACCTACCTGGCAATGTTGATGGAGATCTGTATTGAGGCAATCCAGATGCATGCTGGGGGATTCCAACTTGGACCTGGGTACCTGGACAACCTGCGGACAGCATATCCTGGTCTGGATAACCTGGATACTCTGGAGGTGGCTCTGTAGGTAGAGGTTGCTTAGGCTAGAAGAACAAAAAAGTATTAATCTAATGGATGGATGGATGAAATGCTTAATGTAAGTCTACTGCCATAGTTTTCCCCCCATAAGTGATAAAGCAAGTGGGTTTAGTTCCAGCAAAACCATTCTTAACAGATGTATGTATTTTCAATTTTCTACATGGGCAATTTTTTATAGATATAAAAAATAAAAAACCTACCGTAAAGCTAAGTTTCTAACTAAAATTTCTCTATAGAACCCTTTGGTATAATGTAATATCTTCCACAACAGTTGAATGACATAGATTAAACTTCATAGTTTAACTAAGATAATTCAACTAAGGTGATTTAATGCTTTTAATGATATCCAAAGCAGTACAGATTGTATAGGACTCTATTGAAGCATATGATGAGGACACTAAAGGTAATCATTTCTTTAGTGATGGAAATTACAACAGCACTGAAAGTGATTTATGACCAATTTTCACACCAATGACTGTTGCAGCATCCCCATGGTCACATGATCAAAATTAGGACACTTGGCAACTGATATGTATTTATGACAATTGCACTGTCCCAGGGACATGTGATCACTATCTGTAACCTTCCTGGGAGGTTTCCAACAAGCAAATCAATGGGGAAAGCCAACTTTATTAAATAACTGCAGTATTCACTTAACAACTGCACTGATCACTTAACAAACTGGGGCAAGACAAGTCACGAACTGGTGCAAAACTCACCTAACATCTATCTTGCTTAGTAACAGAAATTTTAGGTTCAATTGTTCTCATAGGTCGACGGCTACTTGTAAAAGACAAAAATGTGAAGGACACACACAAAGGAATATTTCCAATTTTTAAAGATAGTTAAATTTTACTCACACTCCATTTTCTTGATTATGTCTTCAACTCATTCTGGAAAAAAAATAAAACCTAAAATGCTTCAAGAATCAGTAGCAAATCAAATGTTATATTGGAAGATCATTTGTAATAAAGGCTGATTAACCTCAATCCCGGCTGTCCCAAGCAAGGTGTGTGGGGAGAGCTAAAGCGGGTATTGTGACATTAGTTAATACTCCTTGCAATTTAAATGGTGTACCACTGCCATCTTTCCAGCCATGGGTTGTAACTACATTACTCTTACATAAACAGGTGGAGATTTTGCTTTTTCATATCTATATTCCTCCACTTAATAAGAATAATGTGATTAACAAGATTTGGGACAGCATAGAAGATTTATTCTTGGCTGTTCAGCAAATTCCCCAAAGCTGCAATAATTATAGGGGGGTGGGGCTTAACGATAGAATGGGGCCAAATGATCAAGCATTATTTAACCACTTTAAGATTCACTATGATGAAAATGTAACAGGAGAATCTTCCAGACAATTTAAAGACCCTAAGCTATCGGCAGGTTTGTGTGTAAGACAAATGACTGTACATTTGAATCTTTGTATCCTTAACAGGTCACCATGGGGCGACTCTTCCCGCAGAATATACTTATCGGGAGCAGGAAGAAAATTCACAGTTGATTTACTGGATAATATCATATGAACTCCTGAAGTTCTTACAGAAGATGATGTAGACTCGTGGACTGGAAGCGATTATAATACAATACTCCTTATTCTACATTCTCACAGAACTCTCTAAGGGCAGGCCACAGCCTATCTACCAGGTTAGAGACTCAATACCAGGTAAACTTTAAATGGAAAGAGAAAAATGCTAAGGAAGTTACCAAATGGATGTTAGTCCCTGAAACCATAGAGCTACATACAACTCTACTAAGAAATATGTCTGGAGGATCTTACCTAGGGGTTGAATCCTTAATTGTTAAATTTGAATTCAGTTCTCAGTTACAGATCACTAGATCACTCCAAAAGACGGGTTCAAGAACAAAAAATGGTTCGTAGAAGATTGTTTGCAACTAAAAAGGATATATAATATGGAATACAAGAAAAGGTAAAGTGCCCCTTTGAGGATCACACTACTACTTAAAGCAGATGAAAAGCACAATATAAAAAACCTCTAAAAGAAAAGAAAGTTCGGCTTTGAAGGAGTTTGGCATAGGACTAATTACGGCAGCAGGACAAAAATACATTCCTTTTTTGGTACATCATCAGGGAATGGGAAAACTTCCCCTACTCAAACAAATCAGGTTCCGATTCATGCCTGGGAAGAGTATTTTAGGGAGCTTTATACAGATCCTGACTATGTAACAAGGAGAGCTAAGCAAGTTTGGACCAAACTCCCTTACTGGCCCCTGTTACACCAAAAGAGATATCCCGTTGATCGGAACCCTAAAGGCTAATAAGGCACCGTGGGCTGATAATGTCCTGCCAGAAATAATTAAAAGAACGCCAGTTGGTGGGCTCCACTTTAGCATCACTGTTACATTTATAGATAAAACAGGCCATATGCCTAGAGATTGGGGAATAGCAATTATAATACCAATTTATAAAAAAGGTAATAGAAAATGACCCAGGCAATTATACACGCATTAGTCTCTAAGCGTTATTAGTAAACTGTATGCCAAACACCTAAATTATAAACTTCAAGATTGGCTAATTTCAGGGGGATAATCAAAGACGAACAAGCCAGTTTTAGAGAAGGAAGATCTATGGTGGATCATATCTTGGTACGCCACCATTTAGTACAAAAATACACATATTAAAAAAAATCCACTCTTTTTGTGGCCTTCCTTGATTTTAAGGCAGGCCTTTGATTCAATATCCAGGATCACCCTCTGGGAGGAATTAAAATGCACCACTATCGATAAATGCCTCCTCTTCCTCATACAAAAATTGTATGCCAATTCCACCTTGAAAGTGAGGTGCAATTCCCAAGGGAGTTTAACTGGCCCAGTAAGGATACAAAAAGGGTATGGCAGGGATGCATCCTGTCCCCCTCCCTCTTCATTTCTATATTAATCCCGATTGATCTTCTTACAGAATCCTGATTTCCATCCTCCTAACCTAGCACAACCCAAAGTGCCAATTCTCTTATATGCTGATGATGCCCGCTATCATTTCACAAACCCCTTTGGACTGAAGGAGAGCCATTAGGGTAACACTTGGCTATGCAGGAGAAAAACAAGCTGGTCCTTAACTTTGATAAATCAAAAATTTTAGTTTTTGCTAAAAGACCAAGTCAATACTCCTGGAAAATAGAAGGACATAGTTTGGATCAGGTTAGAACATTTAGATATGTTGGGTGGTTTCCACTCGCAAGGGACATGGAAGGCACACCTGGATCACACATTGCAAGTAGCCAATAGGTCCTCAAATGCAATTAACATTTCTTTATACAGGTGGAGGTCAGTTAGTACCTGCTGCCTTAAAACTTTTTGAGGGCAAAACATTGGCACAAATTCTATATGGGCCACAAACAGGAATCCTTGCAAAGAAAAACTTGCTAGAAACCATACAAACCAAATTCCTGCGAGGCATTTTAGAATGGAACTCCAAATGCCCAGTTAAGAATTGAGACAGGCATGCCTCAAATTCAGGTAAGAGCCTGGAAGATGATGATCATTCATTGGCTTAAAATGCATTTCTTTCCAGAGGGACTGTCCCCCCTAATGTTGACTGACAATTTCCTCTCCCCCTGGAAACAGGCAATTGATCACAAGCTGGCCTCTTATGGGCTCTCACCAGTATTCTTAATGTCTCCAGGCTTTGATCAAGCAAAGCAAGTAGTAATTAATAAAAAGAAGAACTAAATAGGGTTGCCTCTCCACAGTAGGGACAGAATCAAACAGAGTGTGGGAATCGGCAAGATATCTAAATGACCTGATCTTCCCAAAACAAAGAATAGCTTTCTTCAGAGCCAGATTTAACATTCTTTCTTCAGCACTCCTCCAGGGCAGGTATAAGAGAATACCTATTGCAGAATGGTTTTGTATACGTGGTAAAGGAGAAGTGGAAGATAATTCACGTGTTCTATTACACTATACAGAGCTTGTAGGTCTGCACATATTCTCCCCTTATTAGAGAGATTGAGAAGGACAGCAGACAATTTTTATCTAGGCTTTCTTCTCCAGGACACTACCCGGTTACCACATATGCAGTGGCAATGTTCTGTGCTGCCGCAATGTCCATAAGAAAAAAATTGGCTACAGAAGTATAATTATCATCTCGTATAAAGGCTGATTCTATTCAGATGGCTTTTCACCTTATTTAGCAGTACTGAACTCCCTTTAAAAAAAACATTGGAACAAGAACTTCTAAGCTTGCACAAATACAACATTCAACTGCCACTCCTTAAAGCACTTTTTAAAACTTCTGAAAAGAATATGCAGCTGCTTTAATTCTGTGTTCGTGTAAGTTCCAACTCACTTCCTCAAGGTCATTTTCAGGAATGTGCAGAGCTATTCTTCAATTTTGGTTCACATACCATGAAGTATCAACATGTCAATTTTCTACATTATAAGGAGCAGTACATTTTCCCCCATGTGTACAGTATATCACAGAAGTGAGTACACCCCTCATATTTTTGTAAATATTAAGTATATCTTTCATGTCAAATATTATAACCAAGCTATACCCAAAAATCCGGAGAACAACACAATAGCCAACAGATTGGAAGAGGTCACTCTAGATTCTGAAACCAAAAAAGTAGAGATAATAGACTGCACAAGCTATCAGGTAATATATTATTTTCACATGCTAGCGAACTAATGCTTAGCATCATCCAATGCAGATTACAGCCCTATATAGAAAATGAGATGCCACAAAGTCAAGTTGGCTTTCCAAAAAGCTCAGGAATGTTATTTCTGATGCATGATAGATATTGAGAAAGTGAAAGAATACCAAGAATAAATCACTGTGTGCTTCAATGGTTATAGAAGGTTCTTTGAATTGTGTCAATCACATCAAACTGTAGAATGCACTCAGAAAAGAATGGAAATATAGCATTGTGTAATCAGTTAGAATTATTTGCAGCCTTAGAAGCAGCATTTAAAACCACAGGATTTGTCACAGAAACCCAAGAAAAAACAACGCAGACAATCAAGCTACACACCAGAAGAATCAAACCATCACAAAACAGGGATAGAGCAGCTCTCAAAAAACTAAAGAAAGACCAAACTATTGTCACACTTCCAGGTAGACAAAGTCTGGTTATTATAGACAGAACATAATAATACAAAAGCCAAGAATTAATGGAGGATAAGGAAACCTACACCCCAGTAAACCGCAATCAAACACAGAAACTGAGCTCTTCTGCATTGTTCAGCCTCCTGTCTCTCATCTTTCTCTTGGCAATGCCCCATAGATTCTCTATGGGGTTCAGGTTCAGGCGAGTTTGCTGGCCAATCAAGCACAGTAATCCCACAGTCATTGAACCAGGTTTGGTGCTTTCGGCAGTGTGGGCAGCTGGAAAATGAAGTCAGCATCCCATAAATCTTGCCTGCAGAAGGAAGCATGAAGTGCTCCAAATCTCCTGGTAGACGGCTGCGTTGACCCTGGTCTTAATGAAGCACAGTGGTCCAAAGCCCTGTTGCTCAGTGGTCCAAAGCCTTCTTTTCTGATGAGAGCAACTTTTGCATCTCATTTGGAAACCAAGGACCCAGAATATGGAGGAAGAATGGAGAGGCCAATCAAGCACAGTAATCCCACAGTCATTGAACCAGTTTTGGGTGCTTTTGGCAAATGTTGCTCTCATCAGTATTTTGTGTAAAGATTTTTGTGGAATTGACTTATTTAGCTTATGTCTTAATTGGGCTCAGAGCAACATATATTTCAAACTTGGTAAAAATTACAGTATACAATACACATTATAATAATAGCAGACCCACAAGTCATAAAGTGGACAATATACTGTACCACTTACCTGCTTTCAACCTTAGCTAGCTCAGCGCCTCCTGCTTTTCTTCCTGGTCTGAGGACTGCAGAACACACCATAGTTTACAATTTCCCCCCTCAGGTGTGTAAATTCAGATTGTATAGAGATTTCCCTATTGTTTAGCTCTGAAAAGTGATCTTTTTGCCAGCCAGTGGAGTAGCTAGGTGATTTTTTACATTTACAGAAAACAGTTTCACTTAGATCCGTTAAAAAATGCTGCAGTGTATAGTATTTATCTTCTATACTGTTATTTGTTTAAAATTGTGTCCACGTGCTTCACCTGTTGCAGTATACCAACCAACCCTGGTTTCCTAGCTCTGGTAAACAAATGATTTCAGCCTGTTTATTTGGGTATTGTAATTCCTTTCAATCAGTAAACTTCCTCTATTCTCAATAGCAGAGGGAGTTTCAATGGTCAACACTTTTACACAGGAAAAGATTTCATCCTAGAAATGGACCATAAAAAAACAACAGTGACAATAATAACAAAACATCTCCTACCCCAAACCAGATAACCATCAACTATGCTTTATTATTTCTCATTCTACAACAAGATATTAGAATTTTGACTTCAGGGCTTCCTTCTGGTTATTGATAAACGGGGGGGGGGGGGGCACCGGGCAAAGCGGGTGGAAGAAAAGAAATCGGCAGGTGAAAGTTCAACTTTGGAAGGGTGTAAATTCAAGAGTAATCTGACAACTCCGTCTGTGCCTGTGGAGTCAAACTGTCCCTGCCCCACTTAACAGTCCTGAAGAACTCAGTAATATTTGGGGAACGGCAACGAATCCCTGGGCGTTTCCTGTTTACTATTCTTCCGCTTCTTTGTAAGAGTGTTGTCATTTTCAATCAAAGCCAACAGTGGAGCCAAGCAACGTTTTCGTCTGGCAAACCCTCCTATCCCTCACCCTGAAATTCCGAGACGAAAGGAAACTTACATCTTATGCCTTTGCGAAGGAGTTACTCTAGAGTAAGCGCGGTCGGAATCGCCTTTGCAAAAAAGAAAAAGCCACCAAAAGGTAGTTCCAGCCACGTTACTCTTTACTGCTGATCGATGTGTTTGTTTATTTTTTTTTTCCCACCCGCGAGAAAAAACGTTATCTTGGGCGACTTCTTTTCCTCCCGCCCAGCTCCGGGGCTCTGCTAGGGAACAGGATAGGGCAGGGGGAAAGAGCAATGGAGCAAATGGATATGGGTGGTGAAGCAAGAGGCCCCGAGGAGGACGTGCAGTTCAAAATATTCCAGGGAAAATATACCCCCCCCGGAGGAAATTGGATTCGCCAAACAATGTGCTAGTTAATTGCACCAAGAAGGAGCTCGCTGCTTTTTAATTGCCTGCATTAAATGACGGAGAGAGAAGGCAGAGAGAAGTGCGGGCTGCGCTTGTTTAGAAAAGAAACGAGCGGTCTCTTGCCTACGTCGTGGGACGAAGAATGAAGATTGCCTGAAATCCAATCCGAGGCAGGTGCTTTCTGGTAGCACAGTCTCTTCCCATTTCCCCCCTTTATTACTAATCTATTTGTTTAATATATTCAATTTATTTTGACTTAAGACATCAGGTGTGCCAGGGGAGGTTGTTGGGTACTCAAAAGGTAGTGTCTATTGCTCAGCTGTTAGAACCAAACATTCATTTAGTTGGCTAAATAAACCATGGGCCGGGTCCCAATCTAATTCATTTGTTTGTTGTGGCAGGAAATGGGAAAATGGTGTAAGACCATTTCTTGGCAGCACCTAATTGTTTAATGTAGAAAAAGCAAAGTAATGTAATGAAACAAAATGATCAGTGGTTGATGAAAAGGTTGAGCTGTTCATTTTCAGGGTTTTTTATTAGCTATGAAATAGAAACATCATTACTGAAGTTGTAACAGTGTCCAAGAATTATAACAGTGGGTAGAATATTAGAAATAGACGGAAGGTTATGGATACAAGGGCTTTGCATAATGAAAACTTTTTTTTTTTTCAGACGTCAGAACAGACATTATAGAGATGTCTTCTCTTTCACTTTTGCTGACACATCTGGGTTTGTTATCTCAGCACATCTGGATTAATACAAACTGCACAGACCAAGATAGATCATTTTATTCCTGAATATTAATATCCCAAATTTAAATATGAATGCAAAATAAATTGTCTATTTTTAAACTGAATTTAAGATTGTAAACAGAGAAGCTAATGAAATATAACCACCTATTCTACAGGAACATAAAACTAAGTGTTTAGTTTTAGTTTGCTGAATTGTTAAAGTACGGTTGTATTTATTTAAACTTATTTTTCATTTCAGACAAATCAGAAGTTAGAAATAATTCACGGAGGAAAAAAAACTCAAGAATGCCAACAACAGTGACAGTTTAGAGCTTCACAATCCACAGACAATCACAAGATTTCACTTTCTTTGCTTACTTTTACAATGTTATGTGGCTTTTTAGGTGTGCTGCAAAGTACAGGTAGTCCTCAACTTACCACAGTTCATTAAGTGACAGTTGTTAGAGTGACACTGAAAAAAATGACTTGTGACTGTTTTTCACACTTATGACTGTTGCAACACCCTCACATCACATAATCAAAATTCAGACACCTGGCAACTGACTCATATTATGACAGTTGCAGCATCCCTGGGGCATATGATCACCTTCTGTGATCATTTGAAAAGCAATGTTAATGGAGAAACCAAATGTATTGAACAACAATGTTACTAATTTAACAACTGGAATTATTCACTTAACAACTGTAAAAAGGAAGGTCTAACATGGGGCAAAACTCACTTAGCAAATATCAGACAACAGAAACTTTGGGCTCAGTGTGATCATAAATCTAGGACTACTTGTATAAGATTATAATTTTTAGAGAAAAAAAGAACCATCTAAATCACTAGTGTCAACTCGCAGTGTCACATTGCCATCACATGATATTTTGAGACATGGCCTACAGCGTTCCCTCTAAGCTGCGCGCGTGAGCGGCCGCTCAGGTAACAAAGGAACACCACGCACAAGTTTCAAAGTGCAGCGCAGTGTTTTTAATGTCTTTAAATGTGACTGGAAATATCCCCCTTCCCTCCTTTCTGAATTCTGATTTCTGATTGGTGAAATCAAGGAAAACTCTGCCCGGAGACCGATGACGCTGCAGAAGGGAGAATTCCCTTTGGTCCCCCACGTGTCCACTCAATTCCCTACCCACTGCGCATGCGCATGTCACACACACACACGGACTTCCTCTCCCCAAAGACGTTCCTGAAGCCTGGGGGGGGGGGCAGAAATTGCCTCCCCAGCCTCCTAGATGCCCTCTGGAAGTCAGAGACAGATCATTTCTGAACTTGTAGTTGGCCCTTTGGGGGCATTTCTTGCCCTCTGCAGCCCCCGGGGACTTCCCTGAAGCCACGTCCGGCTTGTCCGGGAGGCCGTTGGTGCTTCCGGAGACAGTGGTGGTGAGCCTCGGGCTCCCGGGCGGCCGATGTGCGCAGGGCGCTGGGCTGGTTCCAGTTGCAAAATGTCAGAAATCTCCCCGTTCTGCAAGGCGGCTGCCAAAGGGAAGGGAGGGTTAGGGCGCTTCTCCCAACAGCCCAGGGCCGGCTCCTCTTCCTTCCTCGGCGGTTGGGAGACCGCTGCGCCCCTTTCAGTCTCCCCTGGGAGCCGCCAGGGTTGCTGCGGCTGGAGACGAGCGCTGCTGGGAAGAGTCAGCGGGAGGGGGAGGAGAAGGGAAACTTCTGCTCGGGACGCCTTTTCCCTCCTCTCCCCCGATCTCTCCCCGGCAGCGCTTGCCCCGCGCGGCAGCAAAGGGTCCGTGTGTCACGGGGGCTGCCTGGCACCGATCAGCTGAGAGGCTGGCAAGAAGCGGCTCTCAGAGGAAGAAGGCAGGGATGCTGGCTGGCATTCGCTTTCCTTCCTGTTCGCCGCCGCCTGCAGCCCTGGCCCCGCCTATACTGTAGGCTCTCCGGCTTGGGGGGCGGGAGGGGTTTGGACTAGATGACCTCCAAGGTCTCTTCCAACTCTGATTCACTTAACAACCGTGTTACTAATTTAGAAACTGCTGCAATTCACTTAACAACCACTACTAATTGAAAACTGCAGCAATTCACTTAACAACCGTGTTACTAATTTAAAACTGCAGTGATTCACTTAACAACCCTGTTACCAATTTAAAAACTTGTGATTCACTTAACAACTGCATTACTAATTTAAAAACTGCAGTGATTCACTTAACAACTGTGTTACTACTTTAAAAACTAGTGATTCACTTAACAACCCTGTTACTAATTTAAAAACTAGTGATTCATTTAACAACCGTGTTAATTTATAAATTAGTGATTCACTTAACAACTGCATTATTAATTTAAAAACTGCAGTGATTCACTTAATAACCCTGTTACTAATTTAAAAACTAGTGATTCACTTAACAACCGTGTTACTAATTTATAAATTAGTGATTCACTTAACAACCCTGTTACTAATTTAAAAAACTGCAATGATTCACTTAACAACCAGTTACTAATTTAAAAACTGTAATGATTCACTTAACAACCGTGTTTCTACTTTAAAAAGTGCAGTGATTCACTTAACAACCACATTACTAATTTTAAAACTGCAGCAATTCACTTAACAACCGTGTTAGTAATTTAAGAACTAGTGATTCATTTAATAACTATGTTACTAATTTAAAAACTTCAATGATTCACTTAACAGCATTACTAATTTAAAAACTGCAGCAATTCAGTTAACAACCATGTTACTAATTTAAGAACTAGTGATTCACTTAACAACCGTGTTACTAATTTAAAAACTGCAGCCATTCATTTAACAACCGTGATGCTAATTTAAAAAACTGCAGTAATTCACTTAACAACCGTGTTAATAATTTAAAAACTGCAGCGATACACTTAACAACCGTGTTACTAATTTTAAAACTGCAGTGATTCACTTAACAACCGTGTTACTAATTTAAAAATGGCAGTGATTCACTTAACAACTGCATTACTAATTTAAAAAACTGCAGGAATTCACTTAACAACCACGTTGCTAATGGAAGCGGAAGCGCAACAGCCAATGTTGGGGAAGGGGAAGGGGTGGCGCTCCTCTGTTCTCGCCACCGCCACCCCTTCGCCCCTGGTAACGGCGACCATTGTGTTGCTGCCTCCAGACGGGACGCTGGAGGAGCTGCTGGCGGGCAGGTGAGATCCCCACCTAAAGACGCCGCCGAGGGCCTGGCAGAATATATCCCGCTGGAAGCGGCAGCGCTCTGGACCACGGATCCCCATGCGAGCTGCCGGCTAGAGCTGTGCAAGAAGCCCGCTTGGGTGGGGAGGGTGGGCAGCCCTTGCCCGTCCTGGCCACCGCCGTCCCCTTGTCCCGGGCGGCTGTCACAGTGCCCCCTCTAGCTGGTGTGGGGGTGGCTTCAGGCTGTTCCTGTCCTTCCCCTTTTGGCTGCCGCTGCTTTTCTTCAGTGCCCAAGCGGCCCAGCCCTGACTCGCTGCCCTAAACTCTGTGAGGCCCTCTGCAGTCCCTCTCGTCTGGCCGGGATGCCAGTGAGAGTGTGTTGGGCTGAAGGAAGGAGGGATACTCACTCTCTCTCTCTCTCTCTCCATCCCTCCCTCCCTCCCTCCCTCCCTCCCTCTCTCTCTCTCTCTAGAAACATATATCATGTTTGCAATAATTTACCTTCTTTTCTAAATAGGCACAGTTCCCTTACTGGAACCCTCGCTCACTCAAACACACACACACAGACACACACACACACACACACACACTCATGCACAAAACCATTTTTCTCCATTCCAATTCAGATCCTATAAATCAATTGCTCTGTGAAACATCTGTGAAAAAAATTCAGGTGCTCAGACATGAAAATGTGCCGCTCAAACACTATACTTTTCTGCACACACTGAAAAAAAATTAGAGGGAACATTGATGGCCTATGTGTGATACTTGCCATATCCAGGCTGGTGTTTTCGCATCGTGTTTGTGTGAGTAAAGTGTGGTCGGAGCTGCCGTCTTTCTATAAATCTTAGTGGGGGTGTATGGAGTGCTGGCTTTGTTTCAGTAAGTGGATTGATTGGCTGTGTGGTTGTATCATGATTGGTAGACTGGTGCTGATTGGTGCTCACTGTGTGTCTGTTGTTGTTTTGTGTTGTAATGGCCTGGGTGATGGGTGGGGGTCATTTGTTGACTAGGGCTGGTTTCCAGATGTCTGGCAGGCATCGTCACGTTTATTCATGTTGTGGCGGTGTTTCTCTATTTCGATAGCTTCCATAATTATTCTCTTGTTGAAGTGTTCAGTTTTGGAGATTAATTTGGTTTCTTCAAAATTAATTTCATGTCCTGTAGCTTTAAGGTGCTGTAAAAGGGAGGAAGTTTTTTCTTTTTATCTTACTACGTTCTTGTGTTATTTATTTATTATTTATTTATTTATTTATTTATTTATTTATTTATTTATTTATTTATTATCTATCTATTTATTTATTTTTCTTGTATGCCGCCCACTCCCGGAGGACTCCGGGCGGCTCACAAAAGACAAGGGAAAGGGGGGAAACGAGACAAAGACAACATATTGTTGTTCTGCGATGCGTGCATTTATTCTCCTGTTAGTTTGTCCTATGTATGTTGCAGGGCAGATTTTGCATGGTATTTCATAGATTTCTTGGTTTTCTAGTTGGATTTTATCTTTGGGGTTTCTTAAGATTTTGGCTATTTTTGGTCAGTGATGAAGGCTGTCTTGATATTGTGTTGTGGAGAATTTGGCTGATTTTATCTGTGGTGCCTTTGATGTAAGGGAGGAGGGCGATGCTGTTGTCCTGTTCTGCGTCTCGATTCTTGGGGGGAGTCTCCCTTTGGATTAGGTTGGTAATTTTTTTTTTTTGGAATCCCTTGGAGATTTATACATTTGTGAGAGTGTGTAATTCCGTTTTCAGGTAGTCTTTGTCAGCTATGCGTTTGGTTCTGGAGATGAGGGTCTTGGCTACAGAGTTAATCTGTGCAGGATGGTGATGGGAGAGGCCCTTCCCATTGCTTTCAGAGGCCCATCTACGAGACCCATCAGGCACAATTATGAGTGCCTTTAGAAGAACTGCCAATATGCTTCATACAGCTTTTAACTACAGCTTTCAAAATTTGTTTTAATCTTGAACTTTTGTACTTGCTATTAGATACATTGAGTTAGTCAGTGAAAACACAAAGAACAGGATAAAAATACATTAAATCAGTTTATTTTTATTCACCCATATAGTGAATAAAGAAAAGTGCTGAAATGTTTTATTGAATCTTACAAGTATTTGAAAGCCAATATATTACAGTGGAATTATTATTATTCAGCTTTTTATTTGAATTATACTTAACCAAATGAATTGTTTACACTTACATTATTTTTGACAGCTATAAAATACAATCCTCTCCATCCCTCCCTCCCCACTTTCCATCTCCCACTCTAAAATGTTGATATCCATCAAGGCACCAAAGAAAAGGAAATTGTTCTTTCTATAGTTTCTAGTTAGTTGTATGATGTTTCATCTGGAAATATCATTAGAGTTCCTCTAGAAGTACTATGAGCAGTTGTAAAGAGTCTTGATAATATATTATATATTCTAAAGCAGTGTTTCTCAGCTTAGCAACTTTAAGGTGCATGGATTTCAACTCATAGAATTCTTCAGGTAGTATGGCTGGAAAATTCTGGGAGTTGAAATCCGTATATTTTAAAGTTGCCAGGGCTGTGAAACACCATTGTAGAGTAACACTTCTTGTGTCATAAGAGTCCACAATCTGTTTGCTTGCATAATATGAGGGTACTGTATATAAGCAAGTGATAGATTAACCCGGAGGTGGTATTCAGCCAGTTCGCACCAGTTTGCCCAAATTGGTGGCAGAAATTATGCCCAGTTCAGCGAACTGGTAGCAATGGCTGGCTAGCCATGCCCCCGAACCAATCCCCCTGTTGCCAGTTGCTCACCTTGCCCATCCGCTCATCGCTCGCTTGTGTTGCTTCTTTGCATACTGGCTCTCAAAGAGGCCGGCAGCTGGTCACAGGCCGCTGAAAAATCCACCAGTCAGCGAAAAAGCAGATCCTATTGCCACCATCTTCTTCGTGCATGCGTATCCCATTGCCTTGCAAGTCTGCCAGTATGCAAAGAGGCGGCAGGTGGGAGGCTTCTTTGCCAGCCAGCCACTTCCCAGCAGCGGTGGCTGGCTGGGGGGGGGGGGTGGTGCCAAAAAATCCAGTCAGCTTGCCTTCTGGACTGGACCAGCCACCCTGAATGGTAAGCAACCAAAGAGGTGGGGGGGAGGAAATGGGGAAATGGGGTAACTAGTGAAGAGAGGGCCAGGGTAGATACCTAAAAATCCAAAAAAGGTCCCTACCTTTTCCTGTGGGTGTGGCTAGGTGAGGGGGCATGTGACTTAGTGGGAATGGGCATGAGTGATGTCATGTTAGTCACACCCACTCAGTCACATGGCACCCACCTAGCCATGCCCACCAAACTTGTAGTGAAAATTTTTGAATCTCACCACTGGATTAACCGCTAGATAAGAAACAAAAGCAGTAGTATTTAATTTTTTCTGAAGTCAGGAAAAATGGTATACATCTGGTTATCTCTGATCGCGGGGCCTTGGTCCAGATCGTTCAAAAAACAAGAAATCCTATTGAAATAAAACAAACATGATTTAGATGAACTCCAGATCATTCCTTGTTAGGAAGCAAGACTTTTTCAATCTTAATTTATAACAAGACTACCAAGAGATTTACCAGTAGGAAGCAAGCTCCAAGCACAAGGGTTTTCGTTTTAACCTCAAGATCCATTGGGAATTGGATTATGAAGTTGCTGGCATCTGATACAGCTTCTGTTGCCATTCCTTTCCATTTTCTGGTAATTTGTCCAATTGCTGATTTTTGATTTAAAGATTTTATCTGATTGTGAACAAGTAAAAAAAATATTCAAGAAAGTTACTTCAACTAGTTGTTTGTGTATTTCTTCATTTTGTAATATATAAGGATAAAAATGCACCATAGTCTTAAATGTGACATTTCAGAGAAATTAGAATTTGAATTCTATTGATACATAAAACATTAGCTATGAAGGTCTTATGAGAAGAGTTTGTGTGCAGCCTCACACATTGTGATTCATTTACTGACTTAAATATGATATTTTCACTTACAGTATGTATTAAATTTTCCCCTTCAGATTCAGTACAGGAATGTGAGATAATTTTGTAATAGTTATGACATCATTCTAAAAAAATTACTTTTAAGAGCATCCTCGTCAGAAATGCTAAATACATATCAGCTTAATAAACAATAACAACAAAGCATTGAGCACCATCCACCAATATGTCTTCTAAATTGTTATCATGTTTTTCTCCAAGACTTCACATTGGGCATATAAAATCCTTGGCTACAAAGAAGAAAAAGAAAATAATGGGGAGGACTATATGCAGCAATCCTATTTCTGCTTTTATGACTAGGAAAAATCATAGGTTTATCAATATTTAAACTTATTATATTCCAACACTGAAGGGTGGCCAAAGACAGAGTTTAGAATGTCATCTTACCTCAAAAGGAACATCCCTAAAACGAACGTTGCATAAATTAGGTCCAACCAATTTCACAATGTTTTCTCCGGCCTCATTCTGGATAACAAATCTGGGTTTGCAGCAGTAACACTTCTGCTTAACATATCCAATGACTGTGCCTAGTGGTGCTTGAACCTCAAGCTTTAAGGGAAAAATACATGCAGCAGAATTAGAATAAAGAGCAGCATTTTGTCTCGCATTCAGACATGTTAACAGGAACTTTTACAATAGTTAGAATTGAAAGCACGTGGAAAAACAAGACAATGAATAATCAAAGGGAATTGTTAATAGGGAACAGAATATTATTTATTATTATTATTTATTTGTCTTGTATGCCGCCCACTCCCGAAGGACTCCGGGTGGCTCACAATAGACAAGGGAAAGGGGATGAATAGACAAAGACAAAGACAACACTTTAAAAACACAACATTCACAATTTCCGTGGGGCTGGATGTTTCACAAGCCCCCCGGCCTGCTGGAGCAGCCAGGACTTGGTGGCTTTGCGGAAGGCTGGGAGGGTAGTAAGGGTCCGGATCTCCACGGGGAGGTCATTCCAGAGGGCTGGAGCTGCAACAGAGAAGGCTCTCCCCTGGGGGGTCGCCAGCCGACACTGGCTGGCAGATGGAATCCGGAGGAGACCTAACCTGTGAGATCTGATCGGTCTGAAGGAGGTAATCGGCAGGAGGCGGTCTCTCAGGTACCCAGGTCCGATGCCATGTAGGGCTTTATAGGTTACAACCAGCACCTTGAAGCGGATCCGGAGACTAATGGGTAGCCAGTGCAGCTCGTGGAGAATAGGTGTGATGTGGGTGTACCTAGGTGCACCCACAATCGCTCGTGCAGCTGCATTCTGGACTAACTAAAGTCTTCGAACACTCTTTAAGGGCAGCCCGATGTAGAGCGTGTTACAATAATCCAGTCTTGAGGTCACAAGGGCGTGAGTGACTGTCTGAAGAGCCTCCAGATCCAGGTAGGGTCGCAACTGGTGCACCAGGCGAACCTGGGCAAAGGTCCCCCTGGTCACAGCCGACAAATGATGTTCTAAAGTCAGCTGAGGATCCAGGAGGACTCCCAAATTGCATATTTTTAATATGTTGTTTTTGGATTGTATGTCTCTGATTTTTGTTTTCTTTTTATGTTAGTATGAAGTTACAAGCAACAAGAGGTTGACTTGCTCAAAATCACTGAATGAATATCCTTATGTACACTAGTATATCTGGATTGCAAAACTCTTAACCACCACTAGATGACAATAAAGAGTTTGGTTTCCTCAACCTCTTTGTCTCTACCTAATACTCAAACAGTTTTTTGTAGCTTATATTCGATACCCCTAGGGTATGTATAAACCTGAGTCTCCCTAATATATTCCAGCATTTAACAGCTATACCATAGTAGCTCTTATAGAGGAGTTCAAGTTGCATGTAACTTGATATTCTAGTGACACGCAGAACTATTGAACAAAACAATCCAAATGAGCAGCAGGGTTGAGTTTACCTTTTGTAGGCAGCAAATACAAGGACAGCAGCAACAGACACAATGGAACTCCCTTGACACTTGTATGACCGGTTGGTTTGCACTATCATAGAGTTTTATGGTAAATGATCTGAAAGTTCCGTAACGCTGGAGATTATAGTCATCATTTTCTTCAGCTGCAAAGTATACCCACTGCCCCATGGGATTTTTTATTTCATATTTATTACAAGTCTCATAACCACTTATCACTGAAAAACAGAAAGAAACACTGGTAAGTTAAAGATCTGTGTCAAAGTCATATATTACTAAATGTGCAAGACAGTGCATCATAGGACAACAGTTTTGAACTAAGGTACCTCAAATGGGCTAATGCAGTGATGGCGAATTTATGGCACATGTATCACAGGTAGCACGTGAAGCCATTTGTCAGGGTACGTGACTGCATGTGTGTGCTGGCCAGCTGAGTTCACCCTTTTTTAAGGCCATTTTTCGCCCTCATCTGGCTCCAGAGGCTCTATAGGAGGGTGAAAAGAGCCCCCCCATCCCCCTGCTTTGCTTGGAAGGTCGTTTTGAGTGCTCTGAAGGCTTGAGGGACCTTTAGGAGGCTTCCCTGAAGCCTCTGGAGGGCAAAAAACCGCCCCTACGGGCAAACCAGAAGTTCGGGAATGGACTTCCGGTTTGCTCGGAGGGTGGTTTTGACTGCTCCGGAGGCTTCCAGAAAGCCTCCTGTAGGTCCATGAAGCCTCCGGAGGGCGGGGGAGGCTGTTTTTGCCCTCCCCAGGATCCTATAAAGCCTCTGGAGCCTGGGGAGGGCAAAAAAAAAATGCAAAAAACCCCTGTAGTGCGTTCATTTGCACTGGGGGGAGGGTGCACGCATTGCGTTATGGGCGCGGCACGCCCACACATGACCCCCCCTGCACTCCCCCCACTTAAATGGTTCGCCATCGCTGGGCTAATGTATGGAATGCATCCAAAATGCACGAGAGAATGAAATTTGAGAAATTTCATCTTGGTATTAATAGATGCATGCAGTAGCCCAAGAAAAAACAGAAATCTTCCATAACATACAATTAAAGAGTGTAACAACCTTGATGTATGAAAACAGATAGAAGACTATCAAAGCAGGTTCAATTGGGAAACTATAAGCATCCTAGAGCAACCTAAATCAAAACATGCTGGAAGCTTGGCACTCACACAACTCAGCTAGCAACAGACTGATGGAGATAAATAACATTTACACAACATGCAAAAGAGAAATAATAAACATAAAAAGGAAACAAAAAACCTAGAACTGTTTTTCTTCCTTTTCATCAGCAATCAATACCCAGAAAAGCAGGGATTTATATCAACATCAACACCAACAAACAGTAGACAACAGCCAATCAAGGAAATACCAAACACCAACTCTGATAGGGCAAGCCACTACATATAAACAGATAGAAAACCCTACTCCTTTCTTGCACTGAAAATGTTCCCTAATTGGGTAACAAAAACTCTGCAAGAAAACAACAAAGCTCAGAGAGCACTAAGGACTCCCCAATTCAAGTCTGAGCTACATATATTCTTTCCTAATAGATGTGACAACTGGTTAATCACTGCAATAAGAAATGACAATAAATTCATCATCGTCAGGGGAAAAAGTGAAAGAATATGGAGAAGCATCTAACAATGTGTTGCCAGTGGGAGTGTCTGCACATCTACAAACACCTCCCCTGGTATTCACCAGATCTGCTACTCAATCTTTTTTTTTTTTTTTTAAACATATCAGTAATTTCATTTAAAAATCAGTAAACAGGAAATTGACATCCTTAAGCCCCTAGCATCAACTTTCATTACAAAAGAACTTTTGGATCACAATTGCCTAAAAACAGTCTTAGAAAATAAATATGCTATGTGATATTTGTGCCTTCAAAAGAGAAAAAGCAAAGGTAAGATTAGATGATAAATAAATTTTGAACAGTTAATGGGTCATAACTTTCCTAATTTATTTTATGGTAAGTGAAAGATTTGAGACCACCTGTCATTTTCACTCTAGATACTGTTTTCTCTAGATTCTGTTTGGGTGAAACTTACAATATTGTGTCAATTTTCTTTGCTAAATTAAATGATTCCTTTAAGTGTGATATTTTATTGTCCTATATTGATTTGTCCTACAGTCATTCTTTATAAAATAGTAAATTGGAGCCAAACTGGCTAATCATAAAAAAGGAGAGTTATTTTTGTTCATAAAGGATGGTAAAATAAACTGGGATTTCTGTAAAGAAAAGATTATTTTCATTTCTTTTCCATTGGAGTTTACAACTCATAGAAATAATAAAAGAGTGGAAATCAACTCATGATTACTCTTGATTAAATTATATATCTAGAGCACCTTCTGTAAACCTTCTCTTTCTAAATAATCTTCAATATCCTCTTATGTCTTCTAATATTTATGGCGTGAAATGCTAAAGCAGAGGTTGGTTTTAAGCCAACATCAAAGTTGGGGTTTTAGTCTAACAATACCTGGAAGCCTTGTTTCCTTTATAACAGTAAGTTGCATTTCCAGATATTGTTGAAGTACAATCCCATCTTTTGGTGGTAATGTTGTCACTCTAGAATACGCTTATACTTGAACCAAATTTATCTATTTAATAGAGTGCAATTATACAGGTGGGTACTTAACACTCTCCCGTATGGCTTTTAGTAATGGTTGAAGAGAATTGGACTTGAATTTTAATTCTGATGATTTTTAAATGTTAGTTTTTAGGCTACATTTTACAAACTACAAACTTCATTTTTTAATGGTTGTCAAAATATAGTTGATCACTTTTTTAACCCATACCGTAAAATACAACATGAATACTGCCAAGCAATGTGTTGCATGCAATTACACTATATTAATCATCTTCCAGTAGGAAAATATATGTGTAATAAATAGTCATGGTATATTAATATCAGTTGTAAACAACAAATCTTACAGCTCATATATGGGGCTGAAAATGAATAAAAGTATTGTGGAATTTTCTTGATGTAGATTTGTTTGTAGTAAACACATAATTAGCATTTTATATTATACACCATTTAAAATTTATAAAGTGGAAATACAAGATATTAAAATCTCAAAACACTCAATAATGTTTCTTGAATGATAACAAAATACATACTTTCCATGATCTCAAGCTGCTGGTCAATTATTACCTGATCCATCTGTTATAATGGTAAAAAAATACAATATTAAAAATGAAATGATTACAACTATTTCATTTTCAACAGTCACTGTTTTATCATAGCATATATGAAAAGATGCCTTTATATTTTTTATCTCTTTGTATTGAATAGATTTTCATTAAATACAAAAAATTGAATTTTAGATTCAATAATAAATAAATTATTAACATAAATATTCATTATAATTGATTATTAATGGATTATTAATATATCTGTTTTATTCACTGTTCACTAGTGAATTTATTTAATCATTATTCAGTAGAATCACATTGATTCACGAAGGCTATAATAATGCAATAGAAATAAATACATTTTGTGGGCTTGTTGGAAATTTCCATATTTGCTTGCCAGGAACTAGAGAAAGTATAATCAAGTATAATTAGAGGCTATTAAATAGGGGAGAGAATTAGAATCTTATAATTGTCTGTAAAAGGAGCATAGGAAAAACATACCTGGCTTAAATACTCTAATCCAGGTGGGCATTTGGGAGGAACTGGTGGAGCTGGCATCCAAACCACAGGTTCAGCTGTAGTGGGAGCACTGAGAGCTTGGAGAGCTCCATAAGACAATGCATTAGGTTGAACTGCCAAGTTTCAAAAGAACAACGAGATCATAAGCAAATTCTGTTTTAACAAGCCAAGGATAACCAAACATTAACAAGGATTTCAAAAGTTTCTGTTGAAACTTTAGTTAAAATATGCATTAGCCTATCAAATAAGAAACATAATCTTCTATGTTATACAGTATGGTATTATGTAAATACATGGCTGGAGGTTATGAAAAATTTAGTTAAACACTTTTTTGGATTTTAGTCACATTACTTTCCCTGCTCCCAACCTGTCCTGCATTCTTTTCTGGAATGTTTTAGGAAATCAGTGGTTTTTTGCATTGTTCGTTTTGGTTCATTAGTTTTCTTGATAATAATGGTAAGCAGTTTTCTTTTGCCTTTTTGCAAGAAGTGTTTTCAACTTCCTAATGTAAACTAAAGCTTTATTATTTCCTAAAATGCCAAAAACCATGAGCTATTGGGAAAAATAAATCTAGATTTGGCTTTAATGCTGAGGCATTGTGTCCAGTGGTGAAATTCAATTTTTTTTACTATTGGTTCTGTGGGCATGGCGTGGTGGGCATGACAGGGGAAGGATACTGCAAAATCTGCCACTCCAGGACAAGGATACTGCAAAATCTCTATTTCCACCACACTCTGGGGCTAGCCAGAGGTGACATTTGCCTGCTCTCCGAATTACTCAAAATTTACACTACCAGTTCTTCAGAACCTGTCAGAATCTGCTGGATTTCACCCCTGGTTGTGGCCTATTAAGAATGATTAACAATTAAGGCCTTGTTGTCTTCCAATCGCCATTTCTGAAATTCAGCAAGCCATATGACCAATTTTTAAAGTTCTTTTAATAAAAAGCTGTGATGAAACTAGGGTATTTCATACTGGCATACCGCTCTCATTTCCACTCTCAAAATCTTCAACAGGATTCCCAACCCTCTTGTCAAATGTGTGAATGAATCAGTGCAATTGTGCAACAAACGCTTTAATGGACCAAGAAAGCTTCAGATGTCTCAACAACCTACCTGGCAATGTTGATGGAGATCTGTATTGAGGCAATCCAGATGCATGCTGGGGGATTCCAACTTGGACCTGGGTACCTGGACAACCTGGGACAGCATATCCCTGGTCTGGATAACCTGGATACTCTGGAGGTGGCTCTGTAGGTAGAGGTTGCTTAGCTAGAAGAACAAAAAAGTATTTAATCTAATGGATGGATGGATGAAATGCTTAATGTAAGTCTACTGCCATAGTTTTCCCCCCATAAGTGATAAAGCAAGTGGGTTTAGTTCCAGCAAAACCATTCTTAACAGATGTATGTATTTTCAATTTTCTACATGGGGCAATTTTTTTATAGATAATAAAAATAAAAAACCTACCGTAAAGCTAAGTTTCTAACTAAAATTTCTCTATAGAACCCTTTGGTATAATGTAATATCTTCCACAACAGTTTAAATGATATAGGTCAAACTTCATAGTTTAACTAATAATTTAACTAAGGTGATTTCATTGATTTTAATGATATCCAAAGCAGTACAGATTGTATAGGACTCTATTGAAGCATATGATGAGGACACTAAAGATAATCATTTCTTTACGGATGGAAATTACAAGAGCACTGAAAAAGTGATTTATGACCAATTTTCACACCAATGACTATTGCAGTATCCCCATGGTCACATGATCAAAATTAGGACACTTGGCAACTGATATGTATTTATGACAATTGCACTGTCCCAGGGACATGTGATCACTATCTGTAACCTTCCTGGGAGGTTTCCAAATAGCAAATCAATGGGGGAAGCCAGCTTTATTAAATAACTGCATTATTCACTTAACAACTGCACTGTTTCACTTAACAAACTGGGGCAAGACAAGTCACAAACTGGTGCAAAACTCACTTAACATCTATCTTGCTTAGTAACAGAAATTTTGGGTTCAATTGTTCTCATAGGTCGAGGGCTACTTGTAAAAGACAAAAAATGTGGAGGACAGATACATTGATGATTCACAAAGGAAATATTTCCAATTTTTAAAGTAGTTAAATTTTACTCACACTCCATTTTTCTTGATTATGTCTTCAACTCGTTCTGGAAAAAAAATATAAATACTTCCAAGAACCAGTAGTAAAATCAAATGTTATATTTGGCAAGACCATTTGTAATAAAGGCTGATTAACTCAATCCCGGTTGTCCCAAGAAAAGGTGGGGGGAGCTAAAGCGGTTATTGTGACATTACTTAATACATCCTTGCAATTTAAATGTGTACCGCTGGCACCTTTCCAGCCATGGGTTGTAACTACATTACTCTTACTTAAACAGGTGGAGATTTTACTTTTTAATATCGATATTCCTCCACTTAATAAGAATAATGTGATTAACAAGATTTGGGACAGCATAGAAGATTTTATTCTTGGCTGTTCAGCCAAATTCCCCAAAGCTGAAATAATTATAGTGGGGGGAGCTTAAACACTAGAATGGGACCAAGTGATCAAGCATTATTTAACCATTTTAAGATTCACTATGATGAAAATGTAACAGGAGAATCTTTGCATTCCAGACAATTTAAAAACCCTAAAGCTAATCGGGCAGGTTTGTGTGTAAGACAAATGACTGTATGTTTGGATCTTTGTATGTTTAATGGGTGCCCATGGGACAACTTTCCAGCAGAATATACTTATCGGGGAGCAGGAAGAAAATCCACAGTTGATTACTGGATAATATCATATGACCTCTTGAAGTTCTTACATAAGATGGAGGTAGACTCGCGACTGGAAAGCGATCATAATACAATACTCCTTACTCTCACATTGCACCAGAAATCTCTATGGGCAGGCACAGCCTATCTACCCAGGTTAGAGATTCAAAATATCCAGGTAAAAATTAAATGGAATGAGAAAAACGCTAAGGAAGTTACCAAATGGATGTTAGCCCCTGAAACCATAGAGCTACGTACATCTCTACTAAGAAATAAGTGTGGAGGATCTTTCCTAGAGGAGTTTTAAATTTGAAATTGGTTACAGATCACTAGATCACTCCAAAAGATGGGTTTCAAAGAACAAAAAATGGTTCGATAGAGATTGTGTGCAACTAAAAAGGATATGGAGTACAAAAGTAAAACTGCCCCCTTTGAGGATCACACTTACTACTTAAAGCAGCTGAAAGCACTATATAAGAACCTTCTAAAAGAAAAGAAAAGTGCGGCTCTGAAGGAGTCTGGGCATAGACTAATTACAGCAGTCAGGACAAAAAATACATCCCTTTTTTGGTACATCACCAGGGGATTGGGAAAACCTCCCCTACCCCCCAATAAATCAGGTTCCGATTCATCCCTGGGAAGAGTATTTTAGGGAGCTTTATACAGATCCTGACTATGTAACCAAGGAGAGCTAAGCTAGTTTGGACGAAACTCCATACTGGCCCCCTGTTACACCAAAAGAGATATCCTGGTTGATTTTAGCCCTAAATAAGGCACCGGGAGCTGATAATGTCCTGCCAGAAATAATCAAAAAGAACGCCAGTTGGTGGGCTCCACTTTTAGCATCACTGTTTTACATTTATAGATAAAACAGCCCATATGCCTAGAGATTGGGGAGTAGCAATTATCATAACAGTTTATAAAAAAGGTAATAGAAATGACCCAGGCAATTATAAACCCATTAGTCTTCTAAGCGTTATTAGTAAACTGTATGCCAAACACCTAAATTATAAACTTCAAGATTGGCTAATTTCAGGGGGGGGGGGATAATCAAAGATGAACAAGCTGGTTTTAGAGAAGGAAGCTCTACGGTGGATCATATCTTGGTATGCCACCATTTAGTACAAAAATACACATATTAAAAAATCCTCTCTTTTTGTGGCCTTCCTTGATTTTAAGCAGGCCTTTGATTCAATATCCAGGATCACCTTCTGGGAGAAATTAAAATGCACCACTATCTATAAACGCCTCCTCTTCCTCATACAAAAATTGTATGCCAATTCCAACTTGAAAGTGAGGTGCAATCCCCAAGGGAGTTTAACTGGCCCAGTAAGGATACAAAAAGGGGTATGGCAGGGATGCATCCTGTCCCCCTCCCTCTTCAACTTCTATATTAATCCCCTGATTGATCTCTTACAGAACCCTGATTTCCATCCTCCTAACCTAGCACAACGCAAAGTGCCAATTCTCTTATATGCTGATGATGCCGCTATCATTTCACAAACCCCTGTTGGACTGAAGAGAGCAATTAGGGCAACACTTGGCTATTGCAGGCAAAACAAGCTGGTCCTTAACTTTGATAAATCAAAAATTTTAGTTTTTGCTAAAAGACCAAGTCAATACTCCTGGAAAATAGAAGGACATAGTTTGGAACAGGTTAGAACATTAAGATATTTGGGGTGGTTTTCTACTCGCAAGGGACATGGAAGGCACATCTGGATCACACATTGCAAGTAGCCAATAGGTCCTCAAATTCAATTAAACATTTCTTTTATACAGGTGGAGGTCAGTTAGTACCTGCTGACTTAAAAATTTTTGAGGCCAAAACATTGGCACAAATTCTATATGGGGCACAAACAGGAATCCTTGCAAAGAAATACTTACTAGAAACCATACAAACCAAATTTCTGTGAGTCATTTTAGCTGCACCCAATGGAACTCCAAATGCCCAGTTAAGAATTGAGACAGGCATGCCTCAAATTCAGGTAAGAGCCTGGAAGATGATGATCATTCATTGGCTTAAAATGCATTTCTTTCCAGAGGGACTGTCCCACTAATGTTGCCTGACAATTTCCTCTCCCCCTGGAAACAGGCAATTGATCACAAGCTGGCCTCTTATGGACTCTCACCAGAATTCTTAATGTCCCTAGGCTTTGATCAAGCAAAGCAAGTAGTAATTAATAGAATGGAGTTCCAAGAAGAACTAAATAGGTTGCTTCTCCACAGTAGGGACAGAATCAAACAGGGTGTGTGGGAATCAGCAAGATATCTAAATGACCTGATCTTCTCAAAACAAAGAATAGCTTTCTTCAGAGCCAGATTTAACATTCTTTCTTCAGCACTCCTCCAGGGCAGGTATAAGAGAACACCTATTGCAGAATGGTTTTGTATATGTGGTAAAGGAGAAGTGGAAGATAATTCACATGTTCTATTACACTATACAGAGCTTGTAGGTCTGCACATATTCTCCCCTTATTAGAGAGATTGCCAGGGAGGGCAGACAATTTTTATCTAGGCTTTCTCCTCTAGGACACAAACTTGGCTGTGCTGCTGCAAAGTCCGCAAGAAAAAAAAATGGTTATAGAAGTATAGTTATTATCTTGTACCAATTATTTGGACACATCTCTAACAATTCTGCGCCACTGTATTTACTCCCATACTTATCGGCTTTGCATCCAGGTAAACCAGGGAGTGACCTGAACAATCTGAGAACATGTATGTTATTTTCCACTTTTAACATCAATACTTTTTAATTATATCTTAATGTTAGTACTTTTTAGCATATTAACATATTGTAAAAACTAATGTGTATTGCTGGACTTTGACTGTAACAAAGATTTATACTATACTATATTTGATTATGTCTTCAACTCATTCTGGAAAAAATATAAAATATAAATGCTTCCAAGAACCAGTAGCAAAATCAAATGTTATATTTGGAAGACCATTTGTAATGAAGGCTGATTCTACTCAGATGGCTTTTTACCTTATTTAGCTGTACTGAGCTCCCTTTAAAAAAACATTGGAACAAAGAACTTCTAAGATTGCACAAATACAACATTCAACTGCCACTCCTTAAAGCACTCTTTAAAACTTCTGAAAAGAATATGCAGCTGCTTTAATTCTGTGTTTGTGTAAGTTCCAACTCACTTCCTCAAGGTCATTTTCAGGAATGTGCAGAACTATTCTTCAATTTTGGTTCATACCATGAAGTATAAACATGTGAATTTTCTACATTATAAGGAGCAGTACATTTTCCCCCATGTGTACAGTATATCACAGAAGTGAGTACACCCTCATATTTTGTAAATATTTAAGTATATATTTTCATGTGACAACACTGAAGAAAAGTATGAGTATATAGCTTGTATAACAGTGTAAATGTGCTGTCCCCGCAAAATAACGCAACACACAGCCATTAATGTCTAACTGTTGACAACAAAAATGAGCCCACCCCTAAGTGATAATGTACAAATATGGGCCAAAGTGTCAATATTTTGTGTGTCCACCATTATTTGGTGGACACACAAAATGGTGGATGTTAGAGACCTTACACACTTCTGTGATATACTGGAAAGGGAAAGGTTCCCCTCACACATATGTGCTAGTCATTCCCAATTCTAGGGTGTGGTGCTCATCTCCATTTCAAAGTCGAAGAGCCAGCGCTGCCCGAAGACATCTCTGTGGCAATGTTCCCTCTAATTTTTTTTCAGTGTGAGCAGAAAAGTATAGTGTTTGAGCGGCATATTTTCATGCCTGAGCACCTGAATTTTTTTCACAGATGTCACCTAAGACAACAACGAAATCAGTATTATTTGAAACTCAAAGTTATGTTTATTCAAGGTACCCGCTTAATTAAAAGTGTTATATAATATCAGTATCACTTAACAACGCTCCTGCTTAGCAACCAAAATGTTGGCTCAGAAAGTCTGGCATTTGAAGCACGCAAATCTTGAAGCTGTTGTTACAAGACCCTCGCACCCCTAACCCTTTAGAAAAAAAAACCCAGGGGTCTTCAAACCTGACAGCTTTAAGACTTATGGACTTCAACTCCCAGAATTCCTCCTCCAGTCATGTTGGCTCAGAAACTCTGACATTGAAGCATGCAAATGTTAAAGCAGTCAAGTTACAAGACCCTCGCACCCCTAACCCTTTAGAAAAAAACTCCCAGGGGTCTTCAAACCTGACAGCTTTAAAACTTGTGGACTTCAACTCCCAGAATTCCTCCTCCAGTCACGTTGGCTCAGAAACTCTGGCATTGAAGCATGCAAGTTTTATCATCTGAAAAGCAGAATCAGGATTTCCTAACCACTCAAATAATAAGCAAGCTATATTAAGCAATCCTTCCCACTGTACATTTTAAAATCATAACAAATTCCACTTAATTCACTTATCTGCAAGAATCCTCCTAATCAGAAAGGGGCCAGTTGCTTACAGGGAAGCCACTGGATCTCCTCTCCCTTGCCCAGCCCTGCAGAAGCTAAAAGGTTTTTATTGACTTGCAACAGCCACAAGCATTATGGAATGAGGGATGAAACCTTTCTGGGCCAACCAGTCACTGGATTACAAACTTCCTGTTCCTTATTTACTTTCCTGTGGTCAGGTGGAGAATTTCATTTAGAGAAGAAAGGGAAGAACCCTTTCTGGCCCTCTTTCTGTAGCTCCTAGTAGTTGCATCTCTTGCTAAGCTAGGAGGAGCCGCCGCAAGGGCACCACATTTACCTCTGCCGCCGCCTCATCCTCTGCCATGCTTTTGAGAAGACATGAGGACTTTTTTCCTGCTCCCGCCCCCTCCGCCACCTTCCTATTGGCTCCCGCGGCTTCATTGCTCCTCAAAAGCAGTGCTGTTGGAGGAGGCGGAGGCGGCAGGGGCTTTGGGGGTTTATTTCAGCTGCAGTATCGGGCGCAAGCGGCTAGGATTGGCCGCCCACAACGGACCTCCCCGGGCTTGCTTTGCTGAACACGGGGGCGACTGACACTAGTTTGAGCGGCTGCGGCCGGCACAAACTACCGTCAGTTGCTCCGTGCTCATCAAAATAAGTCTGGGGCGGCCAGTTCTAGCCGCTTGCAAAGGACTTCCCCACGTTTGCTTTGACAGAAATCACTGCGCGGCAGTTAGAAACTGCTGCGCAGGGTTTTCTTGCCACGTGCGCGGCCACGCAGCCATGCACCTTAGAGGGAACAGTGCTCTGTGGTCATGCGGCCAGCATGACTAAATGCCAAAGACACATGGAACGCTGTTACCTTCCTATTTTTCTACTTGCATTTTTACATGCTTTTCAATGGCTAGGTTGGCAGAAGCTGGGACAAGTAATGGGAGCTCATTCTGTTACATGGCTCTAGGGATTCAAACCATCAAACTGCCGACCTTTCTGATCAACAAGCTCAGCATCTTAACCACTGAGCCACCGCATCCCTATGTGATATACTGTATACTTCACTAATTTCTAACCACAATAATAGATCATGCTATATTATAATTTTCCAGTTTTATAAATTCACACACATTTTCTGGATTTGCATATTGATTTTCAAACATCAGTGGCTAACTTCTTACAACTACAGACAAAAAAACAGCCAAAGAAAAGTCAAAGTCGTAACTTAGTAGAATGCTTTGGCAATGATAATTCATGCTTGGATCATTACTTATTGGCATACTGTAACTTGCTCTCCATGGGAAAGTCTCTGAAGCCAATCCAAATATCTATCTTAAGTGGCCCTTTTTTCATTCATTTACTTGTGACATAAGCTTATTTTGGGGGGGGGGGAAATATTTGATATCATTCCTTGGTGAGAGTGGATAGACTTGATAATTCAGCATTAATTTGTATGACCATGTGTCATGCCCTTTTCCTAGAATTTTGCAAATCTTTCCCAAGTGAAATTAATGGGAGATTTAATAATGAGACTTTCACCAAGGTATATGACCTGAAGGTGTCACTAGGCTCTTGGATGAGTAGTAATGATCATTTGCCTGGCATGTTTTTCCCTGGGTGGAAAGCACTGTATTCCTAATTTCTTTATATAAATTTGAGAGGAGATGAAGGTTTTATTGTGAATTAAAAAATTTTAGACGTCAGCTCTCATAGTCATTAAAATTGAATTAATTAACATTCAGATAAGCTTAATCTCTAGGGCTGTTTCATAGTGGAATATCAGCAATAAAAGATCAAAGTTGTTAAGTAAATCACTGTAATTTAAGTTAGTAATGTCGTTGTTAAGTGAATCTGACTTCCCCATTGACTTTGGCTTATCAGAGGGTTGGAAACGGGGATTACATGACCGTGACCCACTGCAAACGTCAAAAATAAGAAACCAGTTGTCCAGCATCCACATGTAAATCACATGACCATGGGGATGCTGCAATGGTCATAAGTCACATTTTCAGTGCCGTTGTAACTTTGAATAGTCACAAAATGAACTGTTGTAAGTCAAGGACCACCAAACTCCTCCATGCTTTGTTAGGAGGAAATTGGGAGAATAAGAAGTTATCCTATCTCTTCAATATTATTCTATTTCAGTCTATATTTCTCTTCTACACAGTTTCCTTTTAAACACGTTTTTTTCTGAGGTGGATCAGTGGCTAAGACACTGAGATTGTTGATCAAAAAAGAGGGCAGTTCAGTGGTTCAAATCCCTGCACCACAGAGTGAGTTCCCATTACTTGTTCCAGCTTCTGTCAACCTAGCAGTTCGAAAGCACGTAAAAATGCAAGTAGAAAAATAGGAAACACCTTTGCTGGGAACAGCGTTCCATGCACCTGCGGCATTTAATAATGCTGGTCACATGTGACCATGGAGATGTCTTCAGACAGCACTGGCTCTTCGGCTTTGAAATGGAGATGAGCACCACCCCCTAGAGTCGGGAAAGATTACCACATATGTGCGAGGGAAACCTTTACCTTTTACCTCAATTTTGTCAATAAAGCTTTGCACTAACCCAATAAGAGTTAAGTCTAGTATTAAAGAGAAATTCTGATACGCTTCTGGCATAAAGCTGTCAGTGTGTCATAAAAGGGTCCTGGGGCAAGAATGATAGACAGTAATTCTCCAAAAGGTGGGAGGCATCTGCTATTAGATGTTTTCAATGATTCCTTTCCCGGGACGGGGTTTTTTAGAAGCATTAGAACTAAAACTCCCACACGAGTTAGAAATGAACCAGATTATCCATAAGAACTCATAGAGCAATTTTGCAGAACATGCAAGGCTTAAATGTTGCTATCTAGTTTAGTAGCTGAGGAATCATATAATCCTCTTCAGGTTCAACGCATTGTTCAAAAGAGTTAATTCAGTAAACCAAGGTGTGGCTAACCATACAAAGGCATGGTGACAAATTAAAAGGGAGTGCTATCCAGCATCTAGATACTACTCAAAAGACCATTTCTTAAAGACTTCAGTTGTGAGTCAACAAAAGAACAATGAAAAGATTTTCAGTCTGCAATAGCTACTCTAACAGTGTAAGGCTGAATAAACTTTTGGTGATCGTGTACTGCACTTTTTTGGGGGGTGGCTGAATATTTTACACCACAACTACAGGAAGTTGGGCATTGTTCACTTGGTATTGGTTTTCTCAGAACTGCAATCCAAGACATCCAGAGGCACTAGCTACCTCTCCTTTACTCAGTTTTATCAGTTTAGTTTTTTAATTTAATTTTATTTATTTATTTATTTATTTGATTTGCCAATCATTTACAAGATCTTAGATACAAGAATAAACATGAATATGAATGAAATGGGTACGAATAAATGGGGACAGTAGGACAGGATGGTAGAGAATAGTGCACTTATGCACGCTCCTTACAGGCCTCTTTGGAATGGGGTGAGGTCAATAGTAGACAGTTTAAGGTTAAAGTTTTTGGGATTTGAAGATGTAACAACAGATGCAGGTAGTGCATATTCCAGGCATTGACCTAAAAAGTTCTAGCCCTGAGGAAAATCAGTTCAAAAGCTAATAATTCAGTGCCATTTATAAGGAAAGCAAAACATAAAGTTATAGTTTATTAGTTTGCACATCCCATTGCAAAATTATAAGAGAAAATGTGATTAATTCATTCCATGAATTGCATCAGCCTGAGATGCATAAAAGGACACCACCACCACATCCCCCAGAAGCAGCAAGTCCTTCCGTAATCCATTCACGATAATTGCAAAAGGTGGAACTGAGACTGAACAGATCAAATACAGACCAGTTACTTTTTTTTTTCCTTCACGAAGTTCCTCACCAGGCAACGTTCACTTTTTCTCTTTTCAAAACAACCCACACTCCAAAAAACCTTTTCCCCAGCCTTACAGAGTCAACGACTCCGTACACGCTGTTTCATTTAAATACTCATCATCTTCATCCGATGAAACATGCGCTGAGACTGACGGATGCTGCCTCTTCTCTTCCCCCCGCCCCCTTCAAAATCCCTGGAGATACACAGGCTACCCATCATCGCTGAAAATAAAACTCCGCGGCTACAACGTTGGGTGTTGTTGTTTTTTGTTTTTGTAGCCTGGGGTGGAGGGAAAAAGTGACTCACGAATGTAAGACAAATAGAAGCGTCTCAGGATAATCTTGCAGGCTCCAACCTGGGTCGGAACCGGAGCTTTAGTCTTCCGAGCTTTCGGAAACGTGCTGGAGCCCATCCTAGCAGAATGAGAGAAGTTCCCTAAGGATGGGCTCCATCTCGAGTCCAAAAGCTCGGAAGATTAAACCTGTGGTCCCGGTGACCGATAGGAAGTGGCTGGATGAGCCCTTTCAATACGCTGGTTTCAAGCGCTCCGCCTCTGGAAGCGAAAATAAAGATTTATTAGACAGAACTATAAATAGTAAACGGGACACTAATAAACGTCAGTGCTATTACTACTTCCTCTCATTCGCATTTTAGAGGAAGAAACCGGTTTAATTAATCCTCCCAGCTAAGATTTTTCGATATGACAATGACTCTGCGCTCCCGGCAAGTCCAAAAGGAAGAGGAAACTTATGTTTCGAAAGCAAGTAACAATCCATGGTGAGATAGTTTCGGCCGCAGGTATTCAAGGGAAGGGGAGCCTTACCTTGGGAATTCAGGCTTGACTTCGGCTTCGTTTCTTTACTAAAATGCTTCACTGGAGACTGAAACCGCTTTTGTTTTTCACTGATAGAGAACAAGGAGGGGCAAAGAAAGGGCGGGGACCAGGAAATCAGATCTAAAAAGGACGAAAAAATACGGAAACACAACGAAGGACTCTGGTTGAGACAAGAATATGACTTTCGGAAGTGTTGTCCACCTGTGGATGGTTACCTTCGCGTCCTGCAAAAGGTCCTCCTTTTCTTCTACTTCCGGTATTCCTGGACAGACTGAAATGCTTCGGTTCTCATATTTGGCATAGGGCATTTTGAAGACAAGGCAGCTGTTGTTTATGGAAAGTTATACAACGCTCGGGTCATGCCCTGATTTCTTTCTTCATTATAGTACATGATTGGACAATCCAGGATTGAGTTTTGTTTAATGAAACATTAGTTATCTTCATATTCTTTGTTACATAATTTGGGATTTCTTATTAAGACATGAGTAATCTTTTTTTTTTTTAAGGATGTGGTGGCTTAGTGACTAAGATGCTGAGTTTGTTGATCAGAAAGGTTGGCCCTGAAGCCTCAGGAGGGTTAAACCGGCGCTAGGAGCAAGCCGGAAGTCCGTTCCCGAATTTCTGGTTTGCCCATAGGGCCGGTTTTTTGGGTTCCAAAGGGCCTGGGGGGGAGGCTGTTTTCGCCCTCCCCAGGTTCCTATAAAGTCTCAGCGGCCTTCAATACCATCGACCATGGTATACTTCTGCAGCGGTTGCGAGAGATGGGGGTGGGAGGCACCGTTCTTCGGTGGTTCTCCTCCTACTTCTCGGACAGGTCGCAGCCGGTGTTGGTTGGAGGGCAGAGGTCGGCCCCTAGGTCCCTTAATTATAAGGTGCCACAGGGGTCGGTTCTGTCCCCCCTCCTGTTTAACATCTACATGAAGCCGCTGGGTGAGATCATCCGACTGCACGGGATAAAATACCACTAGTATGCGGACAATACTCAGTTGTATCTGTCCGCCCCGTGCCAGCTCAGTGAAGCGTTTGACGTGATGTGTCAGTGCCTGGAGGATGTTAGGGTCTGGATGGGGGTAAACAAACTCAATCCTGACAAGACCTAGTGGCTTGTGTTTTTCCCTCCCAAAAATTGGCCATGTATTCCAACTCTCAGGCTGGGGGGTGAAATTATACGTCCCTCAGACAGGGTTCACAATTTGGGAGTCCTCCTGGATCCACATCTGACTTTAGATCACCATTTGTCAGCTGTGACCAGGGGGGCATTTGCCCAGGTCCGCCTGGTGCACCAATTGCGTCCCTACCTGAACCAGGAGGCTCTCACAACAGTCACTCACGCCCTTGTGACCTCAAGACTGGACTACTGCAATGCGCTCTACATGGGGCAGCCCTTGAAGAGTGTTCGGAGACTTCAGCTTGTCCGCAGCAGCGCAAGCGATCGTGGGTGCGCCTCGGTACACCCACGTTACATCTATCCTTCACGAGCTGCACTGACTGCCTATTGGCCTCCGGATACGCTTCAAGGTGCTAGTCATCACTTATAAAGCCCTACATGGTATTGGACCTGGATACTTGAGAGACCGCCTTCTGCCAATCACCTCCCATAGACCCATTAGATCCCACAGATTAGGCCTCCTCCGAATTCCATCTGCCAGCCAATGCCGACTGGTGACCACCTGGAGGAGGGCCTTCTCTGTGGCTGCTCCAGCCCTCTGGAACGATCTCCCCATGGAGATTCGGACCCTCGCCACTCTTCAGGCTTTCCGTAAAGCCGTTAAGACCTGGCGTTCCAGCAGGTCTGGGGCTGTTGAGTTCCACCCCCACTCGAATTGGTTGTGCCTGTTGTGACTTTTTAAATTGTTTTGTCTTGCTGTTTGTCTCTGTTTTTACTCTTTTTGTATTTGTGCCCCTTCCCTCCTGGTTTGTCAGCCGCCCTGAGTCCCTTCAGGAATAGGGCAGCATACAAGTTGAAAAACCACTAAACCACTAAACCACTCTGGAGCCTGGGGAAAGTGAAAAAAGCATGCAAAAAATGGGGTGGTGGTGGCGCTTGACATGCGCACATGCACACTTGGGGGGTCATGCATTGCATTATATATACAGCATACCCGCGCACGATTCCCCCCTGCACTCCCCCTGCTTATGGCACGTGAGCCAAAAAAGGTTCACCATCGCTGGCATAGAGGGCTTGCTTGTAGCCCACGTCTTCTGTGAAATTGAATTTTAGCAGAATTAATGAAAATTAGCCTGAGATTTTAAAAAGGAAGTGCATATACATCTTTTAAATAAGCAAATAATATGGTTTTTGTGATATTTTTATTGCTAAAGGCTGCTAGTTTCACATCACATCTCCACATCATCATGCTGTGTAATATTCTGTGCAAGCTAACTGGTAACGTGACAGAAAATAGCATTTATTGTTGATCTGTAGATTAACAGATATGATATGACCCAGGAAATCTTGTGGGAAACAAGAATTGAAGCAGTTCTTAAAAGGAATATTCCTTGGGATAGGTCAGTGCCTTCTGCAGGTTGAAGTAATTACACTTTTGATAGCTTCCAAGGTAAAAGTAAAGGTAAAGGTTCCCTTTGCACATATATGCTAGTCGTTCCCGACTCTAGGGGGTGGTGCTCATCTCTGTTTCAAAGCCGAATAGCCAGCACTGTCCGAAGACGCCTCCATGGTCATGTGGCCGGCATGACTAAATGCCGAAGGCACACAGAATGCTGTTATCTTCCCATCAAAGGTGGTCCCTATTTTTCTACTTGCATTTTTACATGCTTTCGAATAACCCAGTTGGCAGAAGTTGGAACAAGTAACAGGAGTGGAATCCATTACGTTGTGCTAGGGATTCGAACCATTGAACTGCCAACCTTTCTGATTGACAAGCTCAGCGTCTTAGCCACTGGGCCACCACGTCCCCAGCTTCCAAAGGAAGTCTTATTTATTTATTATGATGTGACAGGAGAGAATAATCCTTGTGACAACATATCTGTAATATTGCAACATGTTGTATTACATGAGAGAAATATACAATAACTTATTTAGAGAGGAATGGAATAATCTTCAAATGTGTAACTAATTTTTTTTGTAGTCAAGGTTTCAACAAAGAGCCAGTCTTTGAGGATAAATGTAATTTTTTTTTCAGATGAAATTAAAAGCCACAGTAATCAGAATTTTCTTGCTTTGATTGTTAGTTGGTGTAAATTGTGACTATCTCATAATTTTATTTAAAAATCAATCTCATATATATTATTATAAACTGTGACCTTTATAGTGGCTAATTCTGCTGGGCCCTGTACAGTAAATTGGCTTATGCTTTCTAAACATCCAAAAGTAAAACTATGAAAAATAAATTTATTCATATTACATTTATTAATTAGAAGGATACTCTAACAATAAACAATTGAGAAGGTATGTGGAATGCACCACAAATAATATTTAATGCCTTTAACAACAGTATTTAATCCTGAAGGACATTTGATGGTCACACAAGTTGTTTCAACTCCATTGGGAGATGATATAACTTCAAGATTGTTAGAGTATGAAAAAAATGTATTAAGTGATAAGAAAAATATAGGCTTACATGTCCCTATCTGCATTTTTTCTGAGTGATTTTAGCTATTGACAGAGAAAAAGACAATATTTACAAAACATGGAACTTTCCATCTGCTCTACAGGCATTTCTGTCCTGAAGCAAAAATTGTGCTAGAACATGTGGCAGAGGTACTAACTCACTCACTTAAAATGGGAAGAGCCCATAAATCTGTAAATAAATAATAACAAATAAAATATGTGGGAGCAAGAGATTGTCGATAGTAACAAAAGACAATGAGATGAATGAAAGGAAGAAAATTTTTGATTAAGCAACAGAGTTTTCCTACTAGTCTGAACAGGAGTTGCCAAAGGGTTAATTAGTTTCCAGATTTCCTTTGGTTACCAAGGAGAGACATTTAGAAGATAGGTTATTAAGAAGCATAATGCACATTACTTTAATAATGGAATGCTCCAGGATTTAATCACAGCTCTGATAACATTAAGTTAGGTAACTACATTTTCCTTACAATGTTTTATCCAGTCAAATTGTGGATACAATTTAGAGGCAGAGTGTGTAGTCCATAAAATAATCTAGATTGAATTTTAGTGTCCAGAGCAAAAATATGGTCTTATTTCTTTTTAAAAAAACCTATCAATCCTTGCTAGACTCTACTTTCATTTATTAGAATGATTAGTAATTAGTAAGACTAATTATTGTACATGGTAGGCATTATTTATATTGATGGTCTTTTAATTCTTAAGGAGCAATTCATCTTTTGCTAACATTGTTCTTGAAACCAGAAACTTACCAATTATGCAGTTATTTAACCAAGTGAATCCTGTTAGTGTTCACGACATTAGCATGAATGCAAATATAGGTGACAAAACTAGAAATCCATGTGTCTAGTATTTCAAAATTGGAAAAGTTGTTGTCATATGGTAGAGCTGATGCCCTCCCTCCTTCTGTCTTATACAATTGGGACTGAAATTCTGTTCGTAGGTCATTGCATCTGTAAGTTGAGGCACCCATATGACCAGATGTGATTTTCTGATATTTTCTGTGACAGTTAAGCAAGTCACTACAATTAGGTAAATCATGCAGTTGTTAAGTGAACTCATTATTCCAAGTGGGTGTTTTTCTGCTGGAAATTGGCAAAAATTTCAGTCATGTGGTACTGCAGCTGGTTGCCATCACCCAAAGTGTTGTCCTGTGACTATAGTAGAGGCAACATTTTACAATGGCCAGAAGTGTTTATGGACAATAGAGCACCCTTTTCGAGGCCAGCAGTCCTAAAATAACTGGTTATAAATTAAAGACTTATAACCAGTAAAAATATTGGTTTTATGGCAAAGGCAGAAATATTTCCTTCTTTTTGTTGTTTATTAGTCCTTTATTTTCAGGTTGATGTAGGGATCTGATCTAGATCACTGCTTTGTAAATGTTTTGCTCTCAGGACCCCTTCCCATGTTTGAAAATTATGGAGAACCCACAAAAGATATTTTCACTGCACTGGTAAGACTCACTTGAATGGACTGTGTCTAGTGTTATATAATTATGATACAAAAAAAATATGTTAAGATTCTAGAAAGAGTGCAGATAAGATTAGGGGACTGAAGGATAAAACATACAATGAACTGTTGCAGGAATTGGAAACTGTATGTCTATTCCAACAAAGAGAAGGACTAGGAGTGACTTGTTAGCAGTCTACTAATGTTTAAGGGGTTGCTACAGCAAGGACAGGGTTAATCTATTCTCCAAAGCATCTGAGGGCCAGACAAGAAGTAACAGTTGGAAACGTATCAAAAAGAGAAGTAACCTAGAACTAAAGATAAATTTCCTGATGCTGACAACATTTAATCAGTAGAACAGTTTGCCTCTGGAAGTTGTGGCTGCTCCATCACTAGAGGACCTCCAGGATCCTTTCCGACTCTATTATACTGTTACTCTAAGTATGGGTTAAATTTACCAATGTTTACTTTATGAGTATTTTCCAAGGATCCTTGAACTTCACTTTATGAAACAGAGTAATTTAGGTCTAAGAAGTCTGAATTTGAAAATTATATGAATGGTATCCAGTATTCAAGTATGATCATGTTTACCCTTTCCTGATATCAGATGAAGAAAACACATTTGGTGTAGATTTTTAAAAAAAATGTTAGTATGTATCATAATCCTATAACAAGAATCAGGGTAGGAAACATTTAAAAAAATTAGGAAGAGATCACTCAAAAAGTACAGTACATTCATATTTTTACAATACTGTACTATAGTCATACTCCAACATTGTGGCAATCAACTGTTTGCAAAATAGTTGTAAAAGTGATATTCTTCCTGGTACACTATTTTTATTTCTGCACACGAAGGATAAAAATGCATACACATCTGTTCAGTCTTACAGACACTATCAGATTCAATCTGTACTGTAATGGAAAATGTGATCTATCTTAAGAAATATTCAAAATCCTTATTTTAAAAAAATTACTTTATATGTACAAAATATAAATTTGATTATTACTTCAAGTTACAGTACAAAGTATAATATTCACATTAACAATATTTGACAAAAATGTTGAGGATGCATGGTAAGACCTCACTTTTAATATAAACACTTATAATCATTTCAATGTGTCGTTATACGTAACGATTAATTCTAAAATAGCTTCAAAATTTTAAAGTAATTTGAAATCCTACTTATGTAGAAGCATTATGGCATTATTGTATAATGCCAAAAGAAAAAGAATGTTTAATGAAAATCTCTTATAAGAGACATCCACTGAAAATAAAAATGCTGAAACTACTTCACTATAAGTTCCTACAATGAGGACTGTACTCTGTTACCAGACTCCAGCACGTTGTTGCCCCTTGTGTCCTGATTGTTCAAAAAACATGAAATCCTATTGAAAAGAAAAACAAAGAGGGAACAATTAAGTAAATTGCTTGCTAAAATTCAGACATTCTTCTATTTTATTCAACAGTTTTCTTTTAATGAAAAAAATCCTTATGGTGGGATTCATTGAAACCGACATACCACAATTTCTCCAATCCTCATATTCTGAGGAATTCTTGGGGCAACAGATTCTAGTATTTCTAATCTAAAAGGTGTCGAGTTTGGGAAGTGTGGAAAAGACAACAACATGTGATGCTTCCATCCTTAAAATTGAAACTCTTTTGGCAGTCCATTCCATAGCCTTAAGAATTTTATCTAATCCAGTGTGCTTTGGAAATTTGGGAGTTTCTTTCTAGAACTGACTAGCAAGCTTAACACTTCAGATAACCTCCTCTGGCATACAAAAGAATTTAGCAATTCTTCTGATGTTACAAAAAGAAACTCTGTTCAAGCTGCTATAGTAAAGTCTGTTAGGAACTCCATTTATGTATTACACCAGGGCTGTCAAAGTTCCAGCCCACGAGCCGGAGACGTCATGCGTTTGCCAGGCCGACGCCCAGTTTAGCAAACGAGAAAAGTCCGATATGTCATGTGATGCCATGAGTTTGACACCCCTGTATTACATTAAAAAATCTATTATTGAATTATACAATTAGTGAATAATACAGTATCTGAGAATATTATACTTACTATAAGGAAGCAAGCTCCAAGCATAACAGCTTTCATTTTCACATCAAGATCCATTGGAAACTGGATTCCAAAGTTGTCAGCATCTGTAAAAGCCTCCCTTACGAAACCAGTCCACTGCTTGGAAATTTTTCCAACACTGTTCTCATCTAAAGATAATACCTAGTTTGGGATAAAATACGGAAACAAAATTATAATGTAGAAAATTCAAGTATCGTGAAGCAGATATCACTATTTCATGTCAGCAAGAAAAATAGGGTAATAATAAAAATGTAAACAAAAATATCTTCGGAAATCAAATCAATATTCAATAGTTGTAGGAAATCTTTACAATATTATTAAACAATAATAATAAGATATTCTAAAACAAGTTAATCTAACATTCATAAAGCTTTAAACTTTTTCTTGTTCCTCATTCCATTTGATCAAAAAGAAGATACTTTCTGAATATAAATCAATCTATATGTGATTTGTTTTTCCTCAAACAAGTAATAATTCTATATAGAAGAACTGTAAGATTTATCCTATGCCATCAAAAACCATTGTACCAAGCAATAAAATGGGCAGGCTGGTTTCCTATATCAGACACAACATGATTAATTTCTTAAAAAGTAGAATATGAGCTTCTAGTGTTTAATTTACCTCAAAATCAATATCTGAACAACAGCTGCAGACTACACAGGGCCCAACAATTTTAAGTACATCTTCCCGGGCTTCATTCTGTATTACAAATTTTGGCAAACAAGGATGCCAGGTCTGTTTAATATATCCAACTGGTGTGCCTAGGGGAGCCTGAACTTCAAGCTTTAAAAAAACAGAAAAAAGAGATGAAGAGTTAAGACTACACAAAATTCATTAAAAGGGCAATATATTTATAACAAAAGGTTTGTTCTTGTTCAACTGACTCCCATAATTCTTGTCTGAAATCCTAGAGTGGCATATGGTTTTGGAGGTCGCTTCAGAAGATGCTACCAAGTTTTTAAAATATGAGAATACAAAAAAAACCTCCAAAATAAATAAACACTATCTTCCTTTTAATGCATTCAGTTTAATACAACATTTAAATTTAGTTTTTGTCCTGTATCTACCTATGGTTTAGAGTACACAGCTAGTATCCAATTCAAAAGCCCAGTGTGACTCTCAGCCTGGAAAACAAAACACCCAAGTGATTCACCTCCTGTAAACAGCAAGGAAAGCAGCAACCGGTGCATCGCAGAGGTCGTATGAGGTTTATGACTTCCCGGCCCATATTGTCCATGATTTTCATTGTAAATGGTCGTGATGGTCCACAGCAGTTCAAAGTGCAACAGTCGTTTTCCTCAGCTGCAAAGTAGACCCTTTGCCCCATAGCATTTTTAATTTCATATTTGTTGGCAGTCTCAAAGCCAGTAATAACTGAAACAAAGAAACAGACATACATAAAGCTGCTTGGCCAATTCACATCTTTCACTGTTAAGCTATTCCTCTTTCCAAGAATGCTAATGGACGTCAAGAAAATAATCTGCAAAGTTTTACTTAAAGCTACGGGGCAGTGAGAAAGGCGAAAATAGAGAAAAAAGACACTCTGCAATCATATTTGATATGGTTTTATGGATGATACTAGGATGTTTTAGCTCCTCATCCAATCTCCCAAAGTACTTCCAATCGCTTCCCTAGAGATGCACAATTTAAAGCAACAGATTTGCACGTGTTTTCAAAACCTTGGGTGACCTTCCATCCTCCAACTTCCCCAAAAATAATTGCATTTTAACTTATAATTTTTGATGTGACAAAATATATTAAATTCATGATCAGCAAGAAATCATATTGACTATTGATAATGTCATTCCATTTACCTTTAATAAAATTCACATTAAGTTCATGGAGTGCTTTGTGGGCCAGGCAACAATTTTGCATAGCTTCCCTATGTTGAAAAGGAAGATCTGAAGAAAATTCTTATTTCCATTCACTAAAATTAGCTTTGGAATATTTGCATAATTATAAAGTCTGAATAAATAGAATCCCCATATGCAAAAGGTTTCCACTGGGTTCAAGAAACATGCAGCAGGTTAAGGAGAGAGCAGCTCATGCAGAGAACAATCTGATATTTTTTCTAAGCCATGAATACCAAGTAGCATAAAATACTTACTTTCCAGAAGTTCAATTTGCTGATGGATTAATATCTGATCAATCTGTTATAAAGAATTAAAAAAATATTAGAACTACGCTATAATCAATGAATTCATTCTGCAACTAGTCTGTAAGTTATCAACCTCATTGTATAAGAGAAGTGCCTTAAATGGAAACAAAGCTAGTTATTTTCTCCTTGATAATTTTTCAGAATTAAAAAGGAATCTTATTTCAGCATCTTTCAGTCCTGATCCCCTCCAGATAGCTGGACCATTACTCTAAAATATCCAACCAGTACAAAGAATTTGTCAACTGGGAAACTAAGAGGTTGTAGGTCCAACACATCTAAAGCACACCAGTTTTGTTTGGTTTCAAATTATCAATGGTAGTAGAAGCAATAACTTTCACAAATCAAACTACAAAAAGAGAACTGGAACTACTTTATACAGAAGTCCTCTATACCATTCCAATCTTCTGGCAGGATCTATACCATCAACTAAAATTGTCCTTTCATTACATCGTCTTTTTATGGCCATTCTTCTAAACCTATACACCAGTGTTTTTCATCTTTCTAAATGAATGGGACGTGTTTTACCTGCAGTACCATGAAGTGCAGAAACACTCGTGTTCTACCTTTGACTTCTCAGGTTCCGGCACATGTTTTTCTAAATATAGCTAGGCTGGTATCAAATTTAAGCATCTTTATACAGAGCTGGGAAAACTCATATCTAAAAACTTGGGATTTGGGCTGCATTATTCTGATATTCTCTAGAAGTTCCACTTGAGAGTCAAACATTCCCCCACTCTGCTAATGTTTTGAAAGGCCCTGAAGACCTGGATCTTTGCCCAATATTTTGGTAAGCATGTTTGAAGCACTCTTCTATTCCTTTTTTCCCATCCAGGTTTGTTATCTTTGCTACCTTTGTTCTTTTGTGAGTTGTGTTGTTTTCTTTAATCTTTAACCATTTATGGACTTCCCACAGTTTTTAGGAATTGGGCAGCATATAAATTTAATAAATCATCATATCATCATCACCATCACCACAAACATCACCACACTAAATGAATGAATGGCTTATACTTCCAGTGACAATTCTTCCTTGAAAGAATAAATAAAGGAAAAATCAAGATTTTTTTTCACCAAAATTCATATCCTCATAAAAATATCTAAAATCAAAAGGTATGTGTAAATTTATCTTAAACATACAGTTCAGTTTTCATATTTTACACATGACTGTGAAAAATCATGACTTAAATGGTGAACGTTTTGTATAGTAAATGAACAAAAAAGGGCAAAATAAGACTTTTTGAAAAATAAATAAATCTAAAGGACAGCCTTCTAAAATGCATTACTGTCCTATATAATAAAGGACCCATGGTCTCCATATTTAAAACTCTTTGCCAAGATAAGCATAACTGTTTTTACACACTTTAAAGACATTCGAATTATACTTTATCAGGTAGAAGGAGAGGAAGATACCTGACTTAAATATTCCAATCCAGGAGGGCAATTTGGAATAGAAGGTGGTTCTGGCATCCAAACAGCAGGTTGGCCATAGGTTGCTGGAGCTCCATAAGCTGTAGGAAATGCATATGGAGGCTGCCCGGGAGCACCTTTTAGGAAAAGATGAAACAAAAATATTTTTTAAAATAAGCCATCCCTGCAGATTTTTTTTTTTTTTGTTTAACCCAGGGGGTGAGCAAACTATGGCTCTGGAGCCGCATGTGGCTCTTTCATCCCTCTGCTGCGGCTCCCTGTCATTCAAAATATGTGTCACAACTGCCAATGTGTGACACCCGCCAGAACGTGATTTATTGAGCTCTTTGACCCCGGAAGGCCAACCAATATCCTTCCCCTGGAGTCAGGTGGGAATGGAGATTTTGCAATATCCTTCCCCTGCCATACCCACCAAGCCACGTCCACAGAACTGGTAGTAAAAAAAAAAATTGAATTTCACCACTGGTCCAATTGGTATGTTATTTGACTAATCTTCAATTTTACTCCTTTTGAGAGTATATTTTATATTGACACTTGAATGTTCAATTATTTTTTCATCCAACCATCTTCAAAAACGTAAAGCTAAAGTACATCATGTTTTGTCTTTCATCTTATGAAGTGGAGATACTGACTGATCCAAAGCCACATTGCTGTTGGCTCACAATGTCTGGTTTTGAAGCCAAACAGAATCAGGTCTGGTTAGGACTTAGATAAATCCTGGAAGAATCCAGGGCTATAGGTTAAACGTGGGAGTTGATAGCATTTTGGAAGGAAGCAGCAGCAAACTGTTTCTATACTGTTGTGAAGAGAATGGCATGGTTGTGTCCATGAAGTCACCAAGAATTGGTAATTTAAAGGAAACCATGTATTATTATTTTTTTTACTAAGGTTAGCTTTGTGCCTACATCTGTCCAGGCTATGTCCAATAAATGAACCATTTGAATAATTATACAACATTCAATCCAAGATGCAACAATGCATTATGTCAGGGTGTCAAACTCAATTTCATTGAGGGCCATATCAGGGTTGTGTTTGACCTCATGGGGCTGTGTGTGTGTGGCTGGGGTAGGCAAGGCTCTGTTTTTGGCTGCAACAACCTCCTTCAGGACTGCCAGAAAAACAGTCTCCATTTTCATTGGCAAAGGGCTGCAGGAGGCTGTCACGACTGAAAACAAGAGCCTGGGAGGGCCACGTGCTGCCCTGCCAACCTCTGTTTTCGCTGGCAGAGGCACCGCGAACCGGTCCTTTGCTGTTTCCAGGGGCAGCCCCGTGAGCCAGATCTAAGCACCCCATGGGCCAGATCCGGCTCACGGGCCTTGACTTTGACACCCCTTCATTATGTTATTATTAATTTATCCAGGTCAGTATCAATTTCCACACAAGGTTTCAGGTAGAGATCCTTTCCAAGGTTCAAACTGAAACCTTATGCAAGCCGAGTACCCTGAACTATGGCCCTGTACAAATTGCAATTTTTGCCCCACACCATTTCAAACCCAATCGTCACCATTTTTTAAGGTAGACAAATCTATGTTTCCACAATCTAAAAGCTGTATGCTTTTCCCCAGGGGCTTTTTAAATTCAAATGGTTTACTGACTGCAATAGCTGGATGCCTCTTCCAAGAGATAAAGGTGCCTCTTTTATTATTTGAATATAAAAAGCCATGCTACAGTTGTCATCATTCATCTGAATGTCATTTTTAATTACTTGATATGCCAGGAGGATCAATTTTAGTTTCAGAAGGCTAACAAAACGACATCTTCTATTGTTCTCCTTATTAACATGGCACCAATATCTTGGTCCTGTGCTATGCAACTTAGGTATGTATGATGGAGAGCAAAGAGTCATTCCTTCCAAGAAGCTTCTGATAAATTGAGAAAAAAACATGCCTGCATCACAGTATAATTAGTCCAACAAGGAATTCACATTAAGGTATCAGATCCACATATTCTTTATACTTTCTTCCTCTGACTTGTTATATTCCTTGGAGGTAGTCAAGGTATCTATCAATACTGAGGAATATTTGAAAAATATGTTTTCACAAGTGATTCACATTCATGGCTAAACTACCTTTACCTCAAAATAAAATAAGCCAGTAAGCAATCAATATTCAGAAAATCAGATATAAATTCATATCAAAATCTTGCATGGTATCTTACTAGCATTTCCTTCCCCTAACAAGCATTACTTGTGCATATACAGTTTTTGAGCCTGTATGTATTTGAGAGTGCCAATGTAGTGGTTAAGATGTTGGACTAGGAGCAGAGAGACTTAGGTTCTAGTCCTGACTAGAAATGACTTCTCAGCCCTAGACTGAGACCTTGAAAAACATTCATGTACAAATTTTCATTAGACGACATGCTACCTTACAATGCATAACCTTCAATGAAGAGTACAGCAGTGGGTTAATTGATGGGTAGATATGCATTTACACACAAGCCAATAAACAGAAGGGTAAGGACAAAAATGAAACATGAATTGAATTAATGACACTGATTAAAGTTAATGGACTGTAAAATAAGAAAAAACCCATTTGTGAAATTGATTGGCCCTCCATATATACACTCAAACAAACCATAGTATTTCATATGAATGACTGTTTCCTATTGCCCTATACCAAATCTCAACTTACGATCATAAATGGATTGGAATGTTGGTCAATGAGAAAATCAGATGGTTGACTCAGCCTTCCATCCTTCCATGGTCAGTAAAATGAGGACGCATATTGTTGAGAACAATATGCTGGCACTGTAAACATCTCAAGAGTATGCTGTGGTGTAAAGCACTGTGGAACTCTAAGTGCTATTGCTATAGTAATCATTAAGCAGAACACCACAGTTGCTTCACTCAATGAACACTATCCTGGAACTTCTGGTTGTACTTCTTGAGTGAGCTCATGGATCATTAAGTACATGGAGTACCATGTAAGGAGTATGGGGTGCCTTGGTGTGATGGGGAAGACCATGGGATTCCTGATGCATACCTTTATGAGTTTATTTATATGCAAGAGCTGAAAATTATCCCTGCCAAAATCAAATCATACAAGGCCTACTAGGTTATCACCCACACCTCTGTGTCACTCCACACTCTTTATCTTATTGTTGCTTCTCCACTCCAGCTCTGAAAATCCTCCATGCAAGCAGGATTTTCAGTGCCAGAGTGGAAAGACACTCTGGCCCAGTCTATACCAGGCCTACCTGGGCATTTACTTTACTGTGCTCCCCTTCCTCTCTGCTGAAATCCAAACAGGATCTACAGCTCCTGAGTTGAGACACCCTCAATCCTGTGCCTATGCCAGGCATCCTCCACCCTCCTGTGGTACACCACATTCCTATCTTATCCACTGCTTTTCCACTTTGGGTAAAAACACCCTGCTTGGATTTTGGCTCCCTGTCTCTGGGGGTTGATTGAAAGAGCTGCTTGTCAAAAGATTTCTTATCTCCTCCAGATATGGAGCTCAAATGGTTAAGTTTTTCAGTTCCATTACTGAAGCTTTCCAAATTTGGCTAATTCTTTGGTGAGCTGCAGATTTTAGTCATAGGCTTGAAATCTGTGGAAACTTTGGCAGCCTGTCAAAAGAGTTCAACTTTCCTTTGTGCACAGAGCTGAACTCTTGAAGGTTACAGCTGTCTCCTGAAGACTTCAGTTTTGGTCTTGCAAGCCATCAAAGGATTTCGGCTGATCTGTCATAGTCCCCTTCACATGCAGAAGGAAAGTGTTCATGGATTCCCCTGCATTGGAAAACCAGCGTTCTCAATGGATGGACCATAAGCTCTTTATTGTGAAAATTGCAGAATGTGACCAAAGGGAGATACAACAAACATCTATTTACAGAAGTGACAGTAACTTCTCTAATTTTCTTTCATAATTGCATCATCTACTCATTCCTTCCACTCACTTATCTTATTGTTCTACAGTATTCTCAACAAAGGTAAGCTGACCATTTTCCAATATTATTATTTTGGGCAGAACCTTGTATTTTTCCCCTGTGCAATTACAATAAACTTAGCTCAACAGAGAAAACGTGGACTCCACTCACTAAAAATTGTGGGGGCTGGTTTGTTCCTGTTCCCTGAACTTGATTTTTTTTAATCTGTTTTGTTTCTTCATGCCTTTAGCCCCAGATAATTGATGGCACACAGCTGTCTTGAACTTTGGACTTTTGAGATATTACTGTTGTTTTTGCTTTTAATTATTATATGCTGCTCAGAAGAACAAACTCATTAAGATTGATAATAAGGTAATAAGTACAGTTAATAAGTAAAAAAATTATTTTTATCTGCCCCTCCCTGTCTGGATTAATATATTTATCATCAGTTCTGAAATCTCCACAGACTCCTAGTAAGCTGAATGAACTCTCTTTAACTGCTTTGATATGATGTTACTTTGGTTTCCCTTTTCCTCACCAGGAAGCTTACACTTATTTTGCAACAATTTTACATCTGGTGACATTTGCCCTGTTGAAGGGATATCACTGAACTTCTCCTTTCATATTATTAAACACGTTAGACTTTTTAAAACAGTAAAAATTATTACTAATGATGGCTTTTAACAGCATACAATTTAGTTATTCTATTAGATAAAGTGACCAGATTCAGCTAAAACATCAAAGTGAGTCTAGTCCAACCTTTAGCTTCTAGGAATTGTAAGAATACTCAGCCCATGAGATTTCCTTCAGTGTGAGAAAGGTTTTGAAACCACTAGGAGCTAATTTTTTTGCCAATGGAGAACTACTAATTGTGTATGCTTAAAAAGCGAAAATATATTAGAGGTTCAAACTGGAAAAGGCTGTGCAAACCTTTGCACGTGACCCCAAGGAGATGCTTCAAAATGCCTGAGGGTATGGAAGTCATACAATGTACATACAGCTCTAATAAAGGGACTAAAAGTTTAACTGGTAATATTTCTAAAAAATATTTACCGGGGAAAGCTTGTGGAGCTGGGTACGGAGCCATCCCAGGAGCATACTGTGTCTTTAGTCCAGGAGCCATTCCTTGACCGTATTGTGGCTGTAGTCCAGGAGCCATTCCTTGAGCGTATTGTGGCTGTAGTCCATATTGTGGCTGTAGTCCATATTGTGGCTGTAGTCCAGGGTTTCCAGGAGCTACTGCCATGGGTACAGAATTATTTGCTAAAATAAAGGAAAGGCAGGTCAAATATTTAGAAACCTTCTTTCATTTAGGTGTTCTTATACAAATATGAATCAAATAAATGTATCTGCTTTCTTAACTTTTAAGAAATGCTATCTTATTTGGGCAATTGCAGAAATAATAATAAATTTCAACTTTGAAACACATGAAAAATATTGGACTATGAAAGATACCAATCTACATTTTAGTGGGCCATTGCTTAACAGACAAAGAATGCTTAACGGGAAGAACAATATATTTAACCTCATATAATGAATTTTAACAACATGCTAATTTAGGCTGAAATGGAGTTGGGTATTTCAGTGTGTTGTGGGAATCCTCAAATTACTTCAGCATGTTATAAGAACTTAGCCACCATATCAATTTGCTATAGAGTGTATTACTTTAGGTGAATTATCTTATTTGAACATAGCATATATGTTATGCTGATATGAATTTAGTACGTTGTAGAAACCTAACTCCTTTATTCATACTATAGCTCAGGGTCAACCTTTTTATACCTACCACCCACTTTTGTATCTCTGTTAGTAGTAAAATTTTCTAATCTCCCACCGGTTCCACAGTAATGGTGATTTATAAAGTAGGGAAGTAACTTTACTTTATAAAACTATAAAGCAGAGTTACAGTAAACCCCTACTGCCCACCATGAAAGCTGGGACGCCCACTAGTGGGCGGTAGGAAACAGATTAACTACCACTGCTATAGCTACATATTTTCCATGTGTTGCATTGATATCTTTGTTTGCCTTTTACCAAGGATGATTATACAATTATCAGATGCAACTTTCCATTCTAAGGCTGGGATGGACGTGTTTTATTTACTAAAGGTGTACAGTAGCCTTGGCGGCCACTGTAGGTACAGAAACTCTATCAGGAAAAGACTTGCTCACAAAGTTCCAACTAAACTACCAGCATAAAGCAAGGGTGAAAATCTCGACAGCATTCTGAATTAAATCTCCATGCAACATATTAGTTCCTCAACATTTAGTGAAATATATTTCCCACAGCAAATTAATAAAAGAATACTTATATAAACAATTGCTGAAGGAGAGAGTTAGATATATTCTCTGGACCTTCCTTGAGACTTTTCCTGCAGGCTGCCAAAAGAGTTCAGCTCTTGAGTCTTAGCTACATATTCAGCTATCTAACCCTAATCCTTACCAATTATTTTATGAGAATGCCTATGATGTACTTTTCACATTTCAATATTAATTGTTCTACACAGATTAACCCTAAATTACCAACTGACAGAAAAAATGAGTAACACTCACCTTTATTTTCCATACTTATATATACTTGGTTCTGAAAAATAAATAAATAAAATAAATAAAATTTAAAAGCCTTTTAACAAAATTAGTATATAGTATAGTATATTTCCAGTACTGTGCCTGTGAATCAGTTGCTAGAGAAGAATTGTTTACACAAGCTTAATGTCTCCATGTTTGTGCTTGAGAAAAATGTCTCTTACCTACTATTTCTGCAGACTGCATGATCTTTAAAGCACAATTATACCACGAAACAAAAAGGCTACTTTACAAATTCTGGACCACTCTGTTTCCATTTTCAGCTTTGTGGTTACCAAGCAATGCAGGATTGCTTTAGAACAACATTAGCTAATAGAGCCTTTCCTGAGTTATTGTCTGTAAGTGGGAGGGAACTTGGGAATTGACAGAGAAAGCTATCTGGCCCAGATCCAATCAGTGCAGCCTTTCACTTGCACAATCATTTACATTTGAAGATGACTTTCCACAGAAGCTTAACTATAGAACTTTTAGTAAATCATTCCTACACCCCTTCTTTGTTATCCTTTTATGGGCTGTTGTAGAATCTCTGTTATTTCTGCTTAACAAGATAGCTTTTTAATTTAATCAGTTTTTTCTGCAATTCAATTTGCAAGAGAAAACAACTCAGGGCACAGCTGTGTAAATCTAAACGAGACCAAATATTTGCACGGCCGAGATAAAGTGTAAGTCACGTGCTAGCATAGATCTTCTATTAGATGGGGAGTGAATCTGTAACATGATTTCAGTGCTATTTCTATAAAATGAAAAAAAGATGAATTTTTTTTTCAAAAAAAATTGAAAATTATTGTTGTTTGCCTTATCCCTATGAGTAGACAATTACTAATTTTTATTTGTTTATTTTTAGTTATATTTCAAAATCAACCATCTCCCTCACAGAGGGACTCCAGCAGAGGTGGGTTGCTAATTTTTTACTACCAGTTTTTTGGGGGGAGAGGGGGGGGTTGCGACGCTTCTGCGCATGCATAGAAGTGTCTGGGCGGTTGGGCAGAGCCTCTCCCCACTGCTACTACAGGTTTGGCCGATCTGGCAGCAACCCACCTCTGGACTCAAGGTTACAAATAAAACATTAAAATATAAAAAGTGTATATAAAATGTAAAATAGGTGAATATGATTACAATTCAACACTAAAATGTAATTAAAGGTTGGGGGACGGCCTTCAGGACACTAAACAGTCCCATGGCAGCATGTTTCCATACCAGCCCTGAAGCAGAGTCAGTTCTGTTGACATTTCTGAAAGTCCAGGAGAGGTGGGGGGGGATCTGTGTCATCTTTGGGGAAAGGAGAATGGTCCAAAAGATGGAAGCAATGGCAGAGGCTTCCTTAATGATCCTGTCAGTCAGAATTCTTTAACTGGCTGATTCATAGCAAATCTTCCCTCGCGAATGAAGGCAAATATACATGTCTCAGGATAATATTGCGGGGTCCAATCTGGGTTGGTCACCAGAACCAGAGGTTTATCTTCTGAGCTTTCCTTGAAATTCCCTGAAGATGAACTACAGCACGAGTCCAAAAGCTCAGGAGACAAAACCTTTGGTTCTGGTGACTGACCCAGATTGACCCCTGCAAACCTTTCCTGCCTGATTGGGTGGGACGGACTGATATAATGGGGTGAAAACTGTTCTGTATAATTATTCTTATATCTATGCTTGGTTACACTTCTAGAAGCTGTTCTAGAATCTCTGTTATTTCTTCGTAATGAGATAGCTTTTTAACTATATAATTGCCTTTAATCATGTTTCCCAGCAATTCGATTTGCAAGAGAAAACAACTGATGGCACAGCTGGGTCAATCTAAAGGAGACCAAATATTTACACATGGGGAAAGCCAAGATGAAGTATAAGTCATGTGCTAGCATGGATTCTTTGTTTCATGAGTAGTGAATGGGTGGGATGGGTTGATTTAATGGAGTGAAGAAGTTCTGTATAATTATTCTTATAGCCATGCTTTGTTATACTCCTGGAATCTGAGAAGGCTTTCAAAAGGCTATCAGAAAATATTTTTATTTCTGGACTCACAAGTTGACTTTCTTTCTGAACCCATCAGTCAGAATTCATTAACTAATGGAGTTTGCAGCATACCTTCCCATGCAGCATACCTTCCTGCCTCACTAAGTAGGCTGACATATAAGGGGAAAACCTAACTCAGGAAGTAATAATAAACAATATTACCATCATCATCACTACCTCCATCCTTCAGTACATAGTAGGTAGCAAGTCATATTGGACTTCGTTTCTGGAAACCACAAAAAATTCTAAGATTTTCCATATAATTAAAACGTGTAAACCTGACCACAGAAGTCTTTTTTTTCCTTTTAAAAAAGGAAACTAAAAAAACATACAAGACCTTACTTCTCTTCCAACATATTTCTGAAATGTCATCTGTGCCCTGCTCTAGACTATGCAATATGAACAATATTCTACAAAAAAAAAATTCACCATCTTCTAATGCAATATCTCACGGATGACAACATATTTATATGTTGACAGAGGGCACTTCGTAATAATAATGCAGATGCTAATTCCAAACAGATTTTAAGTCTACTTCCCTATTGTTCTGTTTATTCAATCCAAACTAAAGCTAAAGGCCATTTTATGATGAGTGATTTAATTTATGTCTTATAAACCTAACATGAATTTTTCAGGTGAAAGGTTACATGAAATGAAAGGAAGTGAAAACTAGAACAAGGTTCATTGGGAAATTTCCCTTTACAAAGGCTGGAGGGCAGCAAAATAATCTGCTTTTTCCGGATTGGCAACCAATGAGTAATGTTACATGAAGAACTGGCAACCAGAATCAGTTTAGAATTATATAACGAGCAAGGAAAGAAAACCACATTGTAGTGAAAGAATGGTTTTAAAAGAGAATTCAACCATGTAATTTATGATTCTATTGTATTCATATTTATCTCAAGAACCATACCATCTGGTTTCTGGTCAACCACCATTCTATAATTATCTTCCAGAAAGAAAGACATACGAGCACCATGTTGGGGGCATTTCAAAACTTCAGAGTTCAAGACTGCTCAGCTTTAATCTTAAACTGTTTATGGAAAATCGGAAATAATAAAACATGGAATTGAGATAAAGGAAAAGTGGCAGTGAAAAAACATTCCAGTGAAATGATGTCCTATTACAAACTTCAATAATGCGGAAGCAGCAAAATGGTGATAACATGGGGCCAAGGCCTTAATCTCTCCCAAGGGGAACACAAAAGAATGTGGAAGTCAAACATTTACTGCCTATATATGGAAGTAAAAGGAAGGGGGAAATACTAAGGAAAAAAGTCCTGCCTATTACTGAAGTCCTTTTATGACTCTGATCTGTTTTAGTACTTCTTAAAAAACATAAAAATGGTATTCCACTTGATTTACAGGAAAATGGGGTGCAGGAAGAACCACAAAGAAAGAAGCCTGAAAGAAAAGACAACCCTTCCGTTATACCCACCTCCTTCCTCCTGCAGTCCCATAACTGTAAATAACTTTCTCACCACCTGGGGGTGCGCAGGAGAAGGAGGAGAATGAATCAGGACAATTTTGCTTATCAACATGTGCTGTATAATCAGGACAGCACCATTCAGAGTTGGAATTGATAAAATAAAGGCACATTAGAAACTGGAAACTGGCACAGCAAATTGTATACCCGTAGAATAGTCTACATCTTAAAGAATATTGCAGATGCCACTCAGTATACAAGGATGTGAAAGCTAACAGATGTCATGTGACTTGAGACCCTGGAGTTGGGGTACTAAGGTGGGAAAATACTACATTAACTGTAGTAAAGCTAGACTTCATCCTGGATGGAATGGGGAAAAAGATGAAGACAATACCATGGGAACGTAGCTGAGAAAATTATCGTTCCAGGTAGCAAGTTATAATTTGGTTTGGGTGTGGGTAGAAGCCTTGTAACTTGGAATGGAATAACAGAGTTGGAGGAGACCTTTGAGGTAGAATAGAATAGAATGAATAGAATAGAATAACAGAGTTCGAAAGGACTTTGAAGGTCTTCTAGTTCAACCTCCTGCGTAGGCAGGAAACCCTACACCATTTCAGACAAATGGTTATCCAATATCTTCTTAAAAACTTCCACTGTTGGAGTATTTACAACTTCTGGAGACAAGTTGTTCCAGCACCGACCCCAAATATAGATAAGCATAGAAGCCCAAATCTTAGGGACCTGTGGTGATCCCTTTTAGGTAACCACGGTGTCTTTTTCTTCACTTCCTTTAATGTGAGGCAACCTAAACTAGCTGTTTGAGAGAGGACCCAAGGCAGTTCCAGAGGGCGCAGTTGGGCAAAACGCTATGGCTCCCGTTGATTAAATACAAGGATGGAGATGAGGTTGAGGCACGCAGATGAGTATCCCACATTGCCCTGGCAAACCCGAACACATACAAGACGCAGCCCTTCTCCGTCTCAATCATATGCCTGACGTTTGGTGTACGCAAATAATAATAATAATTAAAACCGTAGGAAAAGTACCGTGAAGAATCAGCTTTATCATTATTATTTCAAAATGGAACTGACCAAGCGGGAGAAAGAGGGAGCGGAAACAAGGAAACCGAAACCGCTTTGAGGGTAGCTTTCGTTTCTTCTCGTCTTTCTCGTCCTAAGTCCCCAGGCGAAGGAAAATAACTATCTTAGCTGGAAAACAACCGGGCTGTAACTCTAGGGAATATCCATCGAGTAAATGCCCGATTCTACGATGAAAATACCTAACCTGGCCAAGTTAAAGTTTTTTCCGCCCAATCAGTTGTGCGCTTCCCCCACCCGCACCGATTTTCGACTTCCCCATCATTGGACAGCCGCCCTCCAGTATCCACTTCTCTTCAATTATTTACCTCGGTCCACGGTCCTTGTACGTCTTTCAGGTGCTTCCTTGGCTAGAAAGGCGCAGCAGGGGAAAGAGGCAGAACGGCCAACAGGCGATCCCTAGATGAATTTCCTTAGGTCAAAACCCCGGAGACCAAACACCCTGTAGATCACCGGGAGGGGGTGTGCGTCTTTCTTCGGAATAAATACACCGCGTAGGATCACGTGTTAGCTTTGCATCTTAGGCAGAAGCAGCCCAACTGAGGGGTTGTAGCAGAGAAACTCTTCCTTTAGCAACAAGTTTGAAGACTGAAGACGATCCGGAGAGGAGAAGAAAAGAGGAAATCCTCACGAGCTATGAAGTGGAGTATTTAAGTCCAGAAACGAGTATTCCCTACTTTGTGGACAGTTGCCGTCTAACTTTTTTGAGATAGAAAGTCTCACGATTGTTGACAAGCTTTCTTTCTCATGTTTGGAATTTCCGGTGCCAGCTGGACTGAGCCCCAGTCTTATCTCATCGCAAGGAAAGCGGGAAAATAATTTGCGTACTGCAATTCTTTCGGAATATAGTTACAACTTCCCTGTTGGTGAGTGGAAGTTCCCAGAAGACACCTTCCCTTTAAAGTTAAAAAAACAAACATAGGGCTTACTAGAAGCTCCTTATGAACTTTTTTGGTGAAACAAGATGCGAATAAACTTGTGATTTAGGGATTTGATGGTTCGCAAAGAGAAACTAAGGAAAGAAGGAAATTATGTTATAACCTTAGAGAGAAGGTGTGAAATATAAATTTTATATTTATAGATATGTTTATATTTCATATATAAATGCTTCTTTAAAACTTTTCTTTCTCTTCCATATTTCTTTCTTTTAACTTTTTAAACTTTTTTCTTTACTTTTCTTGATTTATCCTTTTTTCTTTCAAAATTTTAATATTGTTATATATTATGTATATATTGTTTCAAGAGCCTTTTAAAAGAATAAAACCAATATTAATTTTGAAAGAAATATACAGTATATGGAGACAGTAGGACCCTAAATCTGAACTGCAAAAATAAAGGGTACCAAACACACACAGAAATATCTACAGGTAGTTCTCAACTTTAAAAAAATAATTTAGTGACTGTTCAAAGTTACAATGACAGTGAAAAAAACAATTTACGGTCGTTTTTTACACCATGAAAGCATCCCCATGATCATGTGATCAAAATTCAGATGCTTGGCAGCTGACTCATATTTATGACGGTTGCAGTGTCCCAAGATCATGTGATCATCTTTTGCGACTTTTTGATAAAGTCAATGGGGAAATCAGATTCACTTAGCAACAATGTTACTAACTTAACAACGGCAATGATTCACTTAACTATGGCAAGAAAAGTTGTAAAATGGATCAAAATTTACTTTACAAATGTTTTACTTAGCAACAGGATTTTTGGGGTCAATTGTGGTTGTAACTTGAGGATTGCCAGAATTTGCTATCTGGTTATGGTAGATTTCTTGAAAATAAAAAAATGTTCATTTGCTTTCTCAAAGGGATGTGGCAAAAGCACTAAAAATATCTAATTTGTAAGGTGTCATCCAATATAGAAAGAGCACTGTGTAAGAAGTTCTGTTTAAATGTATTCTGGGACATGAAATCCCAGCACATCAGACAATTGTTAAATTGAGATTGAATCCATGTTTCATACAGTTTAAGACTCCTATGTGTTATGCTTTCATTTCTAAATTAACAGAGCAAGGGATTACAAAACACCCAAACTGAAGTTGTTAACAAATTGTATTGTCCAAATGATAGAACAGAGTTTAGTTTTTCATGCTACATTGTTAAAGCATTGATGGACAGACAATTGGGAGATACCACTTTATATGATCTGGGTCAGAGGTGTCTAAATCAAGGCCAGCTGCTGGATCTGGCCAGAAGTGTATGTGCTTCGATCTGGCCCGTAGGGCTGCCCTGAAAACAGCAAAGGATTGGCCCGTGGCCCCTCTGCCAGGGAAAACAAAGCTCCAGAGCCCATTTTCGCTCGCAGAGTGCTCGGCCCACCACAAGCGTTGACACTAGTGACGTTGAGCTAGACACGCCCATCCTGGCCCAAGGTCAAAGACAACCTTGATGGGGCCCTCCATGAAATCAAGTTTAGCACCCCGGTTCTAGGTAGTTATCACTTGTCTGCCTGTTTGGTGGATTTCTGTTCAGCAGCAAAGAAAGATCTTAAAGCCGTGTGAGACTGAAGAATGAATGAATCTTACTGATCACGTGATCATTCCTTGCTCCCCCTCCCCAGCTTCTTTTCCAAGAAAAGACAAAAACTCTTTCTCTCAGTTAGCCACTGGTACAATAAAGGAAGAAAAAACATTTTGGGTGGAGATCCTGGTTTTGAATTTTGAGTCTCCAGAACAGGGGTCCCTAACCCCCAGTCCGTGGACTGGCACAGGGCCAGGACATGTCAGCAACTGGGCCATGTAAACAAGCAAAGCCCCATCAGTGGGATTCAGGCAGCACATGAAAGCATGCTGCCTCCTGTCTGTGGAAACCTCTCTCCATGGAAATGGACCATGATGCCCAAAAGGTTGGCAGGGGCATGCTGTAGGGCAGGGGTTTCAAACTGGTGGCCCCCGGGCTGGATATCTCACATGCAGGCCATACCCACTCCCACTCTGCAAAGGGGAAAAACATTGCAATACATCACATGGCGGCGGAGTGACACTGCAGGTTTGACACCCGTACTCACGAAATGAGGGGTTTGCCTATGTTAGGGCCATAACGGGCATAACTAGCCATAAAATCCATTACCAGAAGGTATCTTCCACTGAGTTCCTTAACCATGCCAGTGAGAACTGATGCAAACAAATATGATGCTAGTTGCTGCTAGTTTTCTTTGGGCCTTCAACTTCCTATGTTTCTACACTACAATATTTTTTATTAAAAAAACCATATAGGGCAGATATAATTGGGACTAAATAAAGTGTCTGAAGTTGAACATAGCATTGGCTACCTCTTTCTTAGAAAATTGGGAAAGTTACATTAAGTGCAACACCTGAGAGAAAGTGAAATGTGGGAACACTCTCAAGGATATGTATAGCATTCAGAATAAAATATTGTTGTTAAATGTTAAAAATTATTTCATTATATTACTGTATTATGTTACATTATTATGTGTATATCCCATAGATAATATAAACAATATTCAAGGAAAGAAAATGAGGGTAGAATTCCCCGAAACTAAGACAGGGTCTTATTTTTTGACACCCCTTCCCCCCAAAAAATAAGCACTTGGCCTTATTTTTGGGAAGGTCTTATTATTTTTGAGATGCAGGGGGCGAGCATGGTCACCTCATGGCTGCTGCTGTGCTGCAATATTTTGGGGGACGGCTTATTTTATCTTATGCACTCAAAAGTCCAATTGGGCTTATTATCCGGGAGGTCTTATTTTGGGGAAAACAGGGTAGCAAGATGAATAAATTAATTGCAATAGCACTTAGACATATATACTGCTTCACAGTGCTTTACATGGAATTATATTACCTGTTAAGTTATATAAGTCTGCCATGGCGTCTGTTCAGTTTATCTAACTGCAAATAGTGTGTGCTTTGGTTTAATAATTATTTATACATGTCAACAAGAAAAATATGGGACACACCAAACTATTTCTGTTCAGTTAATGTTGAACTAAGAGACATAAATTAATATAGTTTTCTTTAGATTAAGGGGAAGAAGGACAGCCATATTGAAAGACTTAGTAAATGCCTTCTAGTCAATTTTTAGGGACTAGATAGATATAATTTTTTCAAGAATAAAATGTTACTGGTCATTTAGGTTTTCCAATGATGTATTGATCATTCCTGAATTAAATCCACCCATCTTGATGCTGGTCATCCTCTTCACTTTTCTTCTCCTTCCTCCAATATTATAGTCACTCTAGAAAGCTATATTGTTGCACAATGTGTCCAAAGTGAAATAATCTGAGCTGATTATTGTGCCTTGAATGAGAATTCTAGATTGATTTGTTCACTAATTCATCAATTCTTTTATGCATAGCATTCTCAGGAATCTTTTCCAGCACCAAACTTCATTACTGTTCATAATCTGCTTCTTCAAAGTTCAAATTTAGCTTCCATAAATCATTACTGATCTTTGTAAGTATAGACACAGAATGGCATGTGGATATGTTTCCTAAGAATTCATAGCTACTTAACAGGTGTTTGTGGCATATATTTGACTGTTGATAGTCATTCCTAAAAAGCAGAAGACATTCACTACTTCAATGTATCAATTATCAGTTCTGAAGCTGATTATTACTGATGGTATGTTGCCATCAACCTGATGCTCTTGATTTTTAATCTTAGTCCCAGTTAATCCCACTAGCCCCTTAATTTTAGAATTCACTTCCATTTTCAATCATCAAAGTAGTATCATCAAATTAATGCAAGTTATTGATATTTTCATCTTCCATTTTAAAATTCTTCATTTTCTTTCAATCCCAGCTATTGATAAAAGTAAAACACGTTTACAAAGCATTCAAAAAATACAACTTAAAACTTAGGAAAGAAATGAAAAAAATAGAATCCATCCTCTCCAGTGGTCAATATGCAAATAAGCAGGGATCAACACCAGATAAACAAGCAGAAAGCAATTTCCAGTCAAGGAACCACCAAGGAGGAAACTACACTCCAACCAAATCTTGCAGAGCAAACTACCACATACAAAAGGCAACAAACCTCACGCTCATTCACACTGATGAGATTACCTAGTTAGATAATGAATTGTTGTTAGTTGCAGAGTTGGGTCTGACCCGTTGTGATCCCATGGATGGTAGTCCTCTACCATCCTCTGGAGTCTATTTAAGCTTATGCCGACTAATTCAGTGACTCCATCCAACCACCTCATTCTCTATTGTCCCATTCTTCTTTTGCCTTCAATCTTTCTCAGCATTAGGCTCTTCTCCAGTGAGTCCTTCCTTCTCATTAGGTGGCTAAAGTATTTGAGTTTCATCTTCAGGATCTGGCCTTCTAAAGAGCAGTCAGTCATTTCCTCTAGGACTGACCAGTCTGATTGTCTTGCAGTCCAAGGGACTTGCAGGAGTCCTCTCCAGCACCATAGTTCAAAGGCCTCAATTCTTTGGCGCTCAGCCTTTATGGTCCAACTTTCACAGCCATACATTGCAGCTGTTAAAACCTAGCCTTGACTATATACACTTGTGTTGGCAGGGTGATGTCTCTGCTTTTTAGTATGATGTCAAGATTTGCTATAGCTTTCCTCCCCAGGAATATATGGAAGCAAACCACCAAGAATTCCACATTAGTACTCTGAAGGAATTTCAGGTCTTCCTCAATGCATGTTGATTCATTTGTTGAGTGTCATCTGAGAGGTGGAGTGCAGAGACAGGCAGATGATTTTGAAGATAATAGCAAGGAACTATTTTATACGCAAAGTAGATTGAAATATTTGGAAGAGATTCGGATTCCTCCCGGATTTATTGGGATATGAGGGAATAAAGGTCAATCAGGCTTGTGAGGCTCCTCTGAAGTTTGTTTCCTGATCTGGTCTGTTCCCAAATCTGGTAGAGGCCCACCAACTGGCACTATAGGTGAACCTCTTTATGTGGTATATTCATTCAATTTGGGGAAATAGTACTTGCCTTTTGAACTGGTACCCCATTTTTGACCCTGTCTTACACCTTAGCATTTCCCAAACCTAGACATAGAAACATAGTATCATAGGGCTGAAAGAGGCGGTGGAGGTGTTTTAGTCAACCCCAAATCCAAGAGAGTAAATAATCAACTGTTTTTCAAGTTTATGTTGGCTTACAACTATACAAACTTTAAAGCTTAACTCTTGAAATTTCTAAGATTCATAAACCTTAGTTTAGTGTTTCTTAAAGTTGCCAGAGTTGAGAAACACTGGCTTACAGTGATGTATTAAAATCTTTTCCACAAGATTAAATTATTTTGTTCCCTTATTCTGATTCACGATCTTTTGATACAGGCTGTACTTCTTACTGGGTTTTTATATCTAATATCTTCTTATCCAATTGAGTAATTTTCAGGCTAAATAATATTAGCAGACTGTCACTGCATCTGTATAATATGCTAACCAAGATTTATTTTAAAGAGTAAGTGAACTTACATTCATGACTCAAGTTTCCAACCTAATTAGCCTCATTGTCAAATGCTAGCCCATGGGCTTATTTTGCACTTATTTTGTATCTGCCTGCTGCTGTTTCTCTTCACCAATGAACGATTCTTTCTAAGACTTGAACGGACAAGTTGGAGAAATAAAATCCACCTGTGGCCACTAGAAAGAAGTAGACTGAAAGAACCAACAGTTGATATTAGCTTGCATATTCATCCTAGGCCCGTGATGGTGAACCTATGGCACACATGCGTGGGGACAGGTCATGTGTGTATGGCCACGCACGCATGGGTGAGGGGGCAGGTGCGGGTGGGGGGAGTGCATGCACAGATACAGGGTTGGGCACATACGGGGGTGCATGTGCATTGTATTTTGGGGATTTGGGCATGTGCACATGCTTTGGGCACTCGGTCCAGAAAAGGTTAGCCATCACTGCCCTAGGCTATAAACCATAGTTGACATGTCACATAATCATGATATACCTCTGAATAAGCAGAACCTAGTAAGTTATACACTTGGAAAATTTTATTTGGCTTATGTATAGCAGAGAGTGGAAAAATCCAAAGCAGCAGAACAGCTTCTAGAGATCTCAAAATAGTTCAAGCCTGCTTGCACATGTGACATATGTACAACATTCCCAGCATTAATGTTTTACTGTTGTGTTATGTTCTTCCTATTGCAAGGCTGATTTCCTTAAGGCTTGGCTGCAATAAAACTCAGATAACAAATTTTGCAATTAGTAATGCTGGGGCTCTATAGCTTTGGATGTATTTGTATAATCTCTTGCTTCATCCTGCTTCTGTTGACGTATAGTAAATTTTACAGGAAACCTATGAACAAAATGATTACAGTAAATGTTCCTCTTATCTGAGATGTTCCTCTTATCTGAAATCAAGTGATCTGTTCTTCTCTAGCAACTCTACATGGATACAATTGTTCTGCACTGCAATCTACAACTCTAGTTGAAATTATTGGGAGAAACAGCATTGCAAATAGATGCTATACCATAGTTACAGCTTTCAGTGGAATTTATAAAAAGAAAAATGACATCCTGACAGCATTTCACGCAAACCACTTTTTTTTTTAAACAAACCAGTCACATGCATACAGCATGTTCTGAAAACATGGGATTTGAGGGAAGTGGTGATTACCAAAATGTATTTCTTCCCCTTTCTATGTAGAAAGATGAAAAATGAGCATGCCTTTGTCTGAATGATAATTTTTACTTTCTTCCTCACATCAGATGAAAATACAGCACTGATTGAAGCTGCCTCAAAGCAACTAAATATTCTAAGCCTACGATAAAAAACCTATGTTAGAATTAATCTTAAACAGTGACATACTTAATTGCATCACTCTTATTCTCTTCATAGCTGCCACTTTCTTCCTCTTTCTCAATATTTACTTTTCACTTTTCTTAAATTGTTATAGCATGTTATAACAGTAATAAAATGGAGCATGTGATCTAGCAAAGTGGTAATGAATGACCAAGTCTTTGTTTACACAGCAGACTTAACCAGGTCAGTTAAGAGCTACAGTAGTAGCTGCATTCTCCAAATTATTAAGCTTGGTTAGTGTAAAAATTCACTATTATTTTGTTACATTTAGCATCTTCACATTTCTTTGTGTTTGTTTTTTCCACTGTATTGTGCAAACCAAAAAATAAATTAATTTAATAACCAAGTTCAACATGTTGAATGAATGCAGCCTCTGTGAGTTAACATGGAGAGTGAGAAAAGAGTTCATTCACTTCTAACTCCTCTGCTTTACAATTTTTCTGCACAGAATGATGGCTGTCATTGAATGCTTCCAACATATCCAGGTGTACCTACCTACTTCTTGAGTTTCATCTGGCCAAGGAATTCTCAACCCATGTAAAGGGGCAAGAAGACATGTAAAGGAAAGTTAATCAAAGGAATAGTGTTGACAACCATTTGACTGGGATGGTTTAAGGCTCCTGCCTTCAGCAGGAGATTGGACTAGAAGACCTTTGGGTCCCTTCCAGACCTATGATTCTAATTCAGATTTATTTCCCAAAAGCTCAGAAGACAAATTTTTAACACAGTTTTGTGAAATAAAACAGGTAGCAGCTTAGCAGTTGTACTTGTATATGGAGAATGCCGTAGAGAGAATTTCCTTCTCTTAAAAACATTACTGCCAAATGTCAAGACATGAGAGAAAAATATTGTATGTGAAAAGAAACAGAATGTATTAGGAAGGCTGAATAATAATTAACCTTATTTTTCTTTCTTGTATTGCATAATTGTTGCAAAATATTTACAGGTCTTTCCTGGAACAGTTCTCTCAGATTTGTTCTCAGGCATTTGGAAATTATAGTCAAGAGAATTTGCAATATGACCTATGTCTTTCAACCAGGGCGTTGCTTGTCTGAACTTCCCCTTTTCTCACTTTAATTCGCTAACCTCAAAATGAAGAACCATCAGCACTGTCTGCCAATTTAAATGGGTTTAAAAGAAGACATGTATTCCAGAATGTAATTTGTTTGATTTTGACATAACTTGTAGATAAAATCTAGCAACTGTGGTTTATTTAACAAGCATACATAAAGAAACCACAGCTTACCACACACAGTCCAAGCAAACTTGGTTACCACTGTCAGAGCATAATACGCTTTTTAGAGGCTGAGAGTCCCTGTAGGAAATGCAATGCCACAACATGCTCCAAGATTTTCAGATATTTTAAGGTGATGTTTAGGATATCAGTGGGGCCAGTTCCAGTGGTGGGTTTCAAATTTTTTTCAAACCTATTCTGTGGGTGTGGCCTCCTTTGTGGGAGTTGCTTGCCGGCCATGTGTTCTCTCTCTCTCTCTCTCTCTCTCTCTCTCTCCCCTTCCTTTTGTCTCTGTCCCTTTCCTTTTTTTTCTTTCATCTCTCTCACTTTTTCTTTCTTTTTTCTTTTTTTATTTAGTTATTTCTTCCTTTCTTTCTCTTTCTCTTTCTCTTTCTCTTTCTCTCTCTTTGTGAGTCTGTGTGTGTTTGTGTGTGTGTGTGTGTGTGTGTGTGTCAGTGGTGGGTTTCAATTTTTTTTGTAGGTGTGGCCTGCTTTCCGGGTCCATCGGTGGAACCTCTTCTAACCGATTTGGTAGATTTGATGAACCGGTTCTACCAAACTGGTGCGAACTGGTAGGAACCCACCTCTGGCCAGTTCCTATCACTTTCCCCAATCCTCACAGGATTGTGGTGTGGGGAGAGAATAGGAGGATAGAGTAATATGTTTTCTTCTTTTGGCATGGCAATATAATCTAACCCAAGCCATCTGCTGTGGAGTTGGGTAATGAACTTTATCTTGCAGCAACCATACCAGCAGCTCCCTGTAATGGTATGTGACAATGACCTTGTGGGAGGGGGAGAGAAATATGCAGCCCAGGGAATAGTCAGCTAAAAGGCAACTTTTGGTCAGAGTAGAATGTGGGTAGAGCAAGCAGTTCAGAAGGGACTCTCCCTAGTTTCTTGAACTGTAAAAGGAAGTAGAGATAAATGTACTTTCTTTTAGTGTAATCTTACAATAAAATGGACTTATCTTATCAGCCATATTTCCTGTCTAGCCTACCTTGCAAGACTAATACTTTCAAATGGATTGAATCTCAACTGGTGCTCTCTACATTAAATAGCAGTAGCACTTAGTCTTATATAAAGCCCCATGGTGCTTTACAGCACTCTCAGGGTGGTTAAAATGTCAGCATATTGCCTCCAACAATCTGGGTCCTCATTTTATTCTGAATAAAATAATTTATTCTGAATATCTGTTGTTTTACCTCAGAAGAACGGAAGGCTGAATCAATCTTGAGAACCATCAAGATCGAACTCCAGACTGTACAGTTTGCAGAGTTCGTCTACAAGACTGTTTTATAACTACTGAGCCACCAGGCCTGCTAAGGAATCAGTCTAGACTGGTGGGCAAAGCTTATTGCTTGGATATAAACAAGAAACTTTAAATCTGGGTATATTCAGCACAATTTGGTTGTATACCATTTCATAGAAAAATATATTCTTTAATTTAAATGATTTATTGCTTCTTCTTGAATTTTAAGTTTGCTTTTAAAAGGCAAAGGCAATTTTATTTGATAAATATATGAACCTAGGAACTTAAAAACATCTTATGTAGAGGGCCTTCACCTAAGATAGTACCTTCCTAATCTTCTGGATGACCTTGAATTGCTGGCTTTTCACCAAGTTACTGGAGTAGAATGAGGGTGGACTCATTTAATACAGTTGAATGCTGATGAGGGGAGGAGTGTTTGCCTTTGGGATGATGGGAATTTTAATTATATTTTTCTAGGGGTTTTTTTGGTGCTTTTTTGTGAGGTATCTTTGGTTGTAGCACATATGATGGGTGACTTTATAAGCCTTTTACATAAATAACAACACACATTTTTTTCTGTCAATTTGTGCACAGAAACACTGTGCTAATAATACTTCTCTAATAGTGAGATAAAAGATGTGGTGGCTCAGTGGCTAAGATGCTGAGCTTGTCAATCAGAAAGGTTGACAGTTCGGCAGTTCAAATCCCTAGCACCGTGTAATGGAGTGAGTTCCCGTTACTTGTCCCAGCTTCTGCCAACCTAGAAGTTTGAAAGCATGTAAAAATGTAAGTAGAAAAATAGGAACCACCTTTGGTGGGAAGGTAACAGTGTTCCATCTGCCTTCAGCATTTAGTCATAACCAGCCATATGACCATGGAGACGTCTTTGGACAGCACTGGCTCTTTGGCTTTGAAACAGAGATGAGCACCATCCCCTAGAGTTGGGAAAGACTAGCATATATGTGTGAGGGGAACCTTTACCCCTCACACCTTAATAGTGTGGTGTAAACCACAAAGGAATGTTTTTGAAAGTGGTATTATGCAGAAAGGAATTCAGCAGAGAGAGATATTGGTACCCAATCTACATTCATTTTGTTTAGGATCAAAAACATTTATTAGTTTATAGAATAAAATAAAAAATAAAATAGTATAGTAATAATAATAGGGGGGAAGGGAAGAAGGAGTGAGAGACAAAAGAAAAAAAAACCCTCTTCCTACTCCCTCTGTTGCAGTAGAATAAGGCAATGGCTAAATTGACTGTTTTGATCAAAGAAAAGAATATAAGTACTCTTGTTTCTTCTTGGAAACCAATTCTGAACTTTGTACTTCATGGTATTGGACCTGGGTACTTGAGAGACCCGCCTGCTGCTAATCATCTCCACTAGACCGATTAGATCCCACAGATTAGGCCTCCTCCGATTCCATCCGCCGGCCAGTGCCGACTGGCGACTACCCGGAGGAGAGCCTTCTCTGTGGCTGCTCCGACCCTCTGGAACGAACTCCCCGTGGAGATTCGAACCCTCACCACCCTCCAGGCCTTCCGCAAAGCCCTTAAAACCTGGCTGTTCCAACAGGCCTGGGGCTAAAGAGCTGTTGCCCCTGTCTCAAATGGTATGACTGTTGTGTGTTTTTAAATTATGTATTGCTATGGTTTGTCTTTCATTTTTTGTCTGTACCCCCCTTCCCTGATTTGAGTTGTGAGCCGCCCTGAGTCCCCTTCGGGGGAAAAGGGCGGCATATAAATACAATAAAATCCAAATCCAAATCCAATTGTACTTGAGGTGGGGAAAAATGAATTCAAGGGTGGGCTGCTACTGGTTCGCCTGGGTTTGGGAGAACCTGTAATTAACATTATGGCCGGTTTATTATTTATTATCAAAATTTATATGCCGCCCAATCCCGAAGGACTCCGTGCGGCTTACAAAAATAAAAAGAAGAAAAAAAAGTTCAGAAAACTTCCAAATCCCACCCCTGGATGGCCCCTCCCAGGAGTCTCCATGCGTCCCATTTTGGATGCAAGGTAAGTGCAAGGCCTGCACGGAGGCTCGGGAAGGGGAAAGGGCCTCCGGTAAGTCCTCTGAAGTCCTGGGAAGGCAAAAACGCCCCTCCCATGGTGCAGGAGGCTGTCTAGGTCCTGGCCACCATGACCACACCCACCCAACAACTGAGTAGAGATCCATTGCTGAAACCTTTGAAGCCCACCTCTGATTAGATTGATATGTCATTACAGAAATGGCTAGTTTGTATAAAAGTAAAAAGTTGAGGTTCTATGTTAATGGCTTAATCCAATCTACATTCACTTTGTAGCCTAAATCCTTAAAGAAGCCAGATTTCCACCATCTCCAACTGGCAAGCAACAAAAATCCCTTCTTGCCATATGCTGATGATGCAGCAATTATTTCACTATTCCAATTGGCCTTTAGAGAGCCATAAAAACTATAATCCATCCTGCAGGGACAACATGCCAGCCATTAACAATTTCACAAAGCAAAATCATAGTATTTGCCAAAAAGATAAAACCACAGAGAGGAATAATCAAGGGAAATAAACAGATCCATAACTTCAATTGGGGTGTTTTAATCACCTGGAGAGCTGGAAGGACCATACTGAGTATTTCAGAGAGAAAAAACCCAAGTAAGATCCTCAAGGGCTCTTAAAGGTTTTTAATTATCTAAAGGAGAATAATTGATCTCAGCAGTTTTAAAACTTTAGAGTGAAATCCCTAGTCTAATTTTTATGGAGTACAAGTGGACTTCCCCATAATGTATTCAAACCAGTGCAGGCTATGTTTGCAGGGTTATTCTTTGTTCTTTTAATGGGCTGACTAGTGGACGCAGTACTTAGACTAGAGACTGGGATACTTAAAATAGAAAGGAGAGTTTCAGATAATTAGTTATTGGCTTTCCCATCTTTTCAGGTGCAGTCTCAGTAGCTTTGGCAGATAACATTTATCAAAATGGAGAATCCAAATTGTTAAGAAACTACTGACATAAGGCTTTTGGTAGAGTTCCTTATGTCTCTAGGAATAATCAGGCTAATCAGATTTTTCTTTCGAAGAGTCAAAGGTGTAGAACACCAAAACAAAGGGAACCCAACAACAAATTTGGCTTAAAAATTCAACTTGAGAACCAGCAATTATAGGTAGTCTTCTATTTACAATGGTAATTGAGCCTGAATTATGCTTGCAAGTTGTGGGGATTGTTAAAGCAAGCCCCATGTGACTGAACCCAATTTTATGACTCTTTTGGGGAGGAGTTGTTAAGCAAATTCTATGGCTTTTAAGCAAACGTGGCAGTTATTAAATGAGCTCATTTTGACCAATGGATGCTTTTGGGCAGAAACTGTTAAGTAAGCCCCAGTTTCCAACAAAAAAGAATGCCAAAAATTGCAGTCACGTGATTGTGAGACAGTGCAAATTACCAAAAATGTAGACTGGTTGCCAAGCACTCAAAATGAAACCATATGACTGCTGGGGTAGAGCAGATGACAGAAAACCAGGTATAATTAGCTTTGGAGAGGTCCTTTGTAACTTAGTAGCTAAGTGACTGATTGTAAGTCAGGAACTACCTACCTAGGTGAGACTAGAAATCAGTCTGCTAGTTTCTTGTAAACACAGAATCATTACGCCAAATTGGTTGTCTTTTTAATAGACAAAAGACCTGCCCCTGTGAATGTTGGGGAAATTGGAATAAGTTGCATTTTACTCTACTGACCTAACTTGTACTGAAGTTACATTAGGCCTATACACTTAGATTGCACATACTTTGGATGTGAAGAAGCACATACTTCTCAGGATAGTCAATTTTTGTATAGTTGTGTGAAGGTGTGGCATCAGGTTGTTTAGCATATCTTGGATGGCACAGATTCTTGTTAATATTCAACTATGTTTATACATTTGGTTTCATCTTTGTTTGTAAAAAAATAGAATGTTTTATATTAATATTATGGACTAACACAGGAAAAGACTATCATGTTTACAATTTCTGGCTGAATTAGATCCTGTACCAGTTAATTCAGTCTTCTGGGAACTGTGCTATAATCTCAGGCTGCCACCTGTTGGTGCTGTGAAGTTACAGTATGTTTCCATATTCCTTGGCTTTTGTTCTTCAGGCACATAATATATTACAGGAAAAAGTACATACATATTCTATTAATTGCTTCTACTCTAATTGAAATCGAATGTACATCAAATAGATTTCCTGTTTACTACTCATGGTATTTAAGAATTTAAGATGTTGGTTCTGAATCCATTGTCATTTGTATCCTAATGATATCCAGCTTTAGATTTCCATACTGAACCGTAGAAGAAATTGATGTCTTGATCTGATGCCTGAACATTGTGAAGGACTGGATGGTATGCAAACTGTCCCCGAGTTTTCTCAACAGGATGCAATCTAGAAATCCTCTAGACAAGGGTATTAAACTTGCGTCATCACAGTGGGTCATATCATGTGGTGTATCGTGACTTTTCCACCCTTCGCTAAACCAGGCGTGGCCAGCACACAATGCATCTGGCCAGTGGACCGCAAGTTTGACAGCCCTGCCCTAGACTAGATCAGCAGGTAAAAGTCATCACTAAGACTACCTTTTTCTTGAACCAGTTGTATTCTTCCTTGGCTTGTTACACACTGACGTGTCTTTATCACTGACATGTCTTTATCATCTTAGATTATTTGCTTTATGTAGCCTAGCATGGGGATATGTACCTTTGAAGCAGCAGGTGATATGAAAGACATTGGCCGACATGCTGACTAGAAATAATGGATTTAGTTGAATAATACCAATTCTACGAGAGCTGCATTTATGACTTGAGCCCTTGTTAGGGTTTTCTGCTCAGACGCAAACTACCCATTCAATGCATTTGGGTCGGGGACACATGTTGCAGAATATCCACTTTTCATGGTATGAAAAGGGTGAGAACATGAAAGCAAGCCTCTTTTGCTTTGGAATAGTAGAATATCTGAGGTCAGGAGCTCTTTTTCTTCAGAAGGGACCATCTCTTCCAAGTCCTTTCTGTGCAAAAGCTTCTACTTGATTGTAAGCAGTTGCTTAGTGGGACGTATCTGGGTTCAGTTGACATTGGGCTATTCTGAGTTTTAATTTGTATTTTAGTTTTCTAAGCTGCCTAGATTCTAACATGAATTGAGAGAAACACAATCTATGTTATAAACCTTGATAACATGATAGACCTTGGGCTCAATTGAAAGATCTAGTCAGCTTGGGAACTCCATCCAGATATATTATTATTATTAATAAATTGTGTGAAAGTTGAAAAATGCTGAAAGAGCTTCTCCACTGCTGTGAAAGACGGGACGGCACTGACGTTGGAAGGCTAATGAAGCAGGTGGATGGTTTGGAGGCATAACTACTTTACAGTAGTTTTTATGTCCTATGAGTATGTGGGCTGAGTGCCCTGGCCAGACAGTGGTGGAGTATAGATGGAACTGATTACACGAGAAGTTTGGGATTGTGCAATGGGGGCTAGGATCTGGAATGCGCAGAACATTATATAAGCCACTGAAGGAAAATGACTTGTAATAAATCAGTGTGCCTCTATCTGGACCTAAACTGTTCAAATTGTTGGGTATCTTGGTTTCCAGCTACTGCTGATAAACCCAATGTACAATATTTGTTCATCTGGGTGTGAGCATCTTTGAGTGGAATTTGACTCAACTGCCAACACACTCCTGCCCAGATCACACCTTTGATAAGCAACTGCATGTTAGCTTACTGCTGCATTGGAGTTCCCTGGGCTTCTTTTATTGAATTACTTCAACTTCCATGGGAATGTAACCTTATAGGTTCATGTTCTTGACACAAGTAATTACAGCCATAACTTAGGAAGGCATATGCCTTAATTCATAGTAGGGGTCAAATCAATTTACCTTCGCTACCAGTTCTCAATATGAGCACAGTATGTGTTGGCTCTTCTGTGCATCCACAGAACCTCCACCTCTGCACATGCACATGATCTTCTGCGCATGCGCAGCACCTTCTGTGCATGTGCAGGACCTTCGTGCATGTGCGAGCATAAAAAACCTGGTGTGATGATGTATCGAGTGCACCTGAAAAGTAAGTACAATGGGGGAATTGCTGTGACACGTGATGTATATTAGCTGAAAGCTTCTAGCTAATATAATCACGTGTTACAGCTGATCATCGGAATATGGGTTCACCCAAACTGGTAGCATTTTTTTTTTACATTCCAAGACTCTCCTGGCAGGCAGCTCACAACCATAGAGCGTACTCCCAAAGCAGCCACTGCTGGAAGACTTGGCAGCTGATCTCCAGGGGTTTGGAAGCCTCAGAAGAAGCCTGCTTGGATGGCAGCAGCGGCGGTGCCCTGGCCCTGCAGGGAGAGCTGGACCAGAGCATGGTGAGGCTGTTCGGCCTTGAGGCTGTGCCCAGCTCTTCGGGAGCCCGCTCACAAGAGCAGCCACCCAGCAACCCCCTTCTCTAGCTGGGCACAGCGCCACTCACCAACCTAGCAGTATCCTGAAGCGGTATCCTGCTGTCATTGCTTGGCGCCTTTGCCCCTCCGGTTCCTGTGGCTTGGTGCCTTTGGTCTACCGCTAGGTCAGTGAGTGGCGCTCTGTCTGGCCAGAGGTGGGGTTGTCCAAGGGGCTTATATTTTTGTCCACCCAAAAAATACGGCATGGCCTTATTTTCAGGACAAGTCATATTTTTGGAGAATATACAGAGATATACGGTAGATATACAGGGATTCCAGATGGCCTCTAGGATGGAGGCATTGGAGGTCATCCTAAGAGTGGGCAGTTTCATCTCACACCCAGATGATCTCTGAAACGGAAAGTAATGGATAAGACTTCTCCCGCAAGGTCTTTCCCCAATTACCAATTCCAAGTGGCTCCTTGATTTATTGAGTAGTTGAGAGAAAATGAAGCCAATAAAAAGACACTTAGAATGATAATATCTGTAAATTACTAGTGACCAAGCACTGTAGGAATTAACATTTAAGTCTACAGAAAGGTAATAAGAGCTCAAAGCAACAACAGTTCTGTGCATTTATTGCATCTGTCCTATTCAGAACAATTAGGATCCTTCTAGGGAAAGAGCAGGAAGTGCAAAGTCCATTTAAACATACTGGGTAAATTTGCAGTTTGTTTAGGCAGATAAAGCCACATGCGCGTATTCTGATTAGATACCACTTTGGCAGAATCCAGTGAAACGGATAAGCTGAGACCTTGTAGCACCATCTGGGATTCTTTTGAGCTTGATTTGCCCAAGGTACTGGATAGGATTCTTTCTGTAAATTGAAACTAGAGTATAAGAGGAATTCATGTTTTTCTTGGTTCCTTTGGGCAGGATTAAGAGATGAAAAATTACTTAGCCAAAGTGACAAACAAGATGGGCCAATTGCCTGCTCAGAATAGAGTGCCCAGCTTTGTAAATCTATCATTATATCAATCACTATTATACATTATAGCATTAGTAATTTGGTCAGTTGTCAAGCTTCTAAACGCTTACAACAGACAGGAATTCAATCATGGAAATTAGTGCAAAGCATATATATGCTATTTGGTTGAGTTGCAGTATTTGTTTTTATATGAGAACAAAACAAAACAAACAACTTGCTTTCACATACAGGTAGTCCTCAATTTACAGCACTTCATTTAGTGACCTTTCAAAGTTCTGGGGCACTGGGGGAAAAAACCCTGACCTGGGGCCCTCACATTGCAGCACTGGTCAAAAGAGCCCAGCAAGAGATTATACTACCTGAGACTCTTCAGGAAACAACAACTGAATGAAAAATTGCTGGTGACCTTCTACCACTGCATTACAGAGAATATTTTAACTTACTGCACCTGTGTATGGTTTGCCAATTGCACAGTGGCAGATAGGACAGCACTCCAGAGGGTTAACATCATTATCCAGAGGATCATTGGTTGCCTTCTCCCCTCTTTGGAAGAGCTTTATAGCTCCCGCTGCCTTAGGAAAGTTCAAAACATTGAACTAATGACTGTGTTGGACCTGACGACTGTATTTTGTGTATTTATGTACACTGAGAGCATATGCAACGAAGACAAATTCCTTGTGTGTCCAATCACACTTGACTAATAAAGAATTCTATTCTATTCTATCCAAGTATAAAACCCGGCAACGTTATTAAATTTACTCAAAATTGGCTATGTGCTGCCACCTAGTGGCCTTTCATATATCTATGCATTATTGTGACATCTCTGTGTCCCTATCTTCCCTCAAATCACAGGTAATTTGTGGAAAGGAAGAGCAATTTCAGAAGAATGCTCTGCCCCCTTTAGGCAGCAATATAAGGCCATTTCAGAGTAAGATCAGTTTCAGTGTATTCTTTTCAAAACTATTTGTTGTGTACCTTTCTATTAACTGAACCACAATGATTACAGGCCTCTTTTTTATTACTGGACTGCACAAATAATTTTCCCTGAATCCATATTTTAATATTTTCAAACTCTTTCTGCTTCTTTTCCACTTTTCTTTTCAAATGCTACTAATAGGAACTTAAACTTAGAGAGAAGTGTGTTAAAATGAAGCAATACTGCCCCCTGCTGTTCAGGTTTACCTTTGCACACTATTGTGATCGTATAATGCTTTGAGCCTTTAAGTTATTTTTTTATCTTCTTGTCTGTAAGGCACAGATAGGGATTTACTATGTGAAATTACTACAGTAATAAATCTCTGCCCCAGAAATGCCCATTTTTAAATCTGTAAATAATAATTAATAGATTTTTTTTATGAAGAGAGAGACTTATAAGATAACATTTTTGGTTCGGCTCATTGTAGTTTTTTCCTCCAAAAATTATACATTTGTTTCCAGATACCTTTGAAAGTGCTGTTTTTGTTCTATAAAGATGTTTCTGTCTTGGCATCTGGATATCTACAGGTCTGTTTGCTCCAACTAGAATAAGCCTGATCTATTCATATTCTGGACAAATCATTCCTGGTGCCTTATTTTCAGGACACTAAAGTCAAAAAGAAGAACTTCTTCGTAGCTGCCAGGTTCTTGCAACAGTCTGTTCATGAAGATCAATTTTCTGTCTCTCTGTCTCTCTCTCACCCACATCCACATGATTTCATTTGAAAGATGCTAAAGACAGAACTATTTAGAGGTTTTGCAGGGCAGAACTAACCACCAGTGAAGAGGGTGTGCTGAAATGTTGATGAACCAGTCCTTCTGAGATGTTTAACCATTCAAATCTATTTGGAGTTGTTTTAAGGGATAAGGGTAAATAAATAAAATGTCCAAAAGGGAACTTTACAAAGAGGCAGGGGAATGCTAAATGCTAAGAAACTGGGTGGAATCACCCTTTAGTAATGAAAAAGAAATGGAAACTGGGTAGAATCACCCTTTAGTAATAAGGAAAAAGAAATGGAAAAAGAGGAAACCTTTTGGAAGATGCTAGAAAATTACGAGATCCGGATTTTAGCTCAGTGGCATATACGATTAAGCAATTTAAACAAGAGCTGAAGGGATAATGAGGCAAGTCATCTGCCAAGGTATGAAAGAGCTTGGAAACATTAATAAACAACTTACAGAGTGTTTTATCAAATACCAGAGATTGCACAGACTTCTAGCAAAACATATGTCGATGCTATGAAAAATGAGCTTGATATTGTAAAAGTTCAAAAAGATATTACAGACATTAAACTAGATTAGCAGATGTCTAGGACCAGAAGAGAAGAAACGAGAGTTAAAGGCATCAGAGAGAATGTGGAAAAGACTGATTTAATTGGATATCTTATCTCCAAGATTAATAACTTCTTGCTAGATGTCTAGCTTTCAGACAAAGATGTACAATTCTGGGCTCATCTGAATAAAAGCCAAGAAATGTAATCACAAGATTTGTAAATACTTTGGATGAAAAACAAAGTTGTTCAAAGAAGTTGTGAGCTTGAAGAAACAAACTAGGAAAGATACTGTTTTTCAAGATATTAGTTAATTCATTTATAAGGCTTATAAGAACACCCATCTTAAGAGAAACAACTCTGAGCAGTTCACAGCAGGGGTGCAAAACCAAAACTTCATAAAAGCAATTAAAAATAACTGGCACTAAAACTAATCTCCTTCAGTGCAGCCCAAACTGCTACTCCCAGGCTCTGTGCTAACTCTATCAAAGTACTTGAAGGGAAGAACCATCTCTTTAGGCCTTCTGAAAGAGTTAGATGGTATGGGATCTACTGGATCTCAAGAGGAAGGGTATTCCACAGGGCGGGGGGGTATTATGGGAAAGTCATACTTCCTAGATAGCAAGAGATGACATCATATAAGGTAACAATTATGGTAAGCGATCTGGAACATGCTTGTTGTGTCTAATTTCATAGGACCCACAGGGGGAGGTGATCCTGAAGATGATCAGGTCTTGTTCCAAGTAGAACTTAAAAGGTAATAATTAGCACCTTGAATTACATTGTGAAATAAATGTGGCAGTGCAGTCTGCACAAAAAGGGTATAACTTGAGTGGAGAGTATAACCTGGGTGAACCTATGGTGCTCTATAATGCCCATGCCACCAGATTCAAGACTAGGATGATATTCAAGGACAGCCCTGTGTCTCATGCAGAGTGCACAGCAGTAGTCCAATGGGGAAATGACTAAAAGGTCGAGGCATGTGTGAACAAGACCTCCCAACAATTGATGCACAAGATGACTCTTTACAAAGTCCCCCTAGCCACTTATTCCTCAAACAGGAGCTGTAGAAGGCACCCAATCATGCAGCAGTTTTGTCTGGAAAAAGCCTAGAGCCAAAGATGACATCACCAGACTGTGGCTTCAAAATTCAAAGCCATTCAATCATGCCATAGTTGAGACAGAGTTACTTCTTCCTCATCCAGATCCACACAGCCTTTTTGGGCACTGAAACAGAACTACAGCAGCATGACCTATCTAGGCAGGGGTGGAGATGTATAGCGGGGTGTTATCAGCATACTGATGATACCATATCTATGCCATCAAATGGCTTCATCCACCATTGCATGTAGCCATTGAAGAGAAGTGGCAAGTGAGCATAGCTATGAGGAACCCCACCCTGCAGGTGCACTCCCACAGTAACACTGTTTGGAAGTGATCCCAGTGGATGGAGAAGTGCCACAACAAAAGGGTGCCTCCCATTCTTAATCCCCAGAGCCAATCCAGAAGGATATCCTGATTAATATTATCAAAAATTGGCAAGAGATCCTGGAAGGCTAAGCCAATTATACCAATCCTGACCTCTTACGAGGGCATCGGCAAATGTAACCAGTGTTGTATTAGTACTATACCCCGGCTTGAATCATAATTAAAAAGGCCCAGATAATCCACTTTATCCATTGCCCTCTGCAGCTGAACACCAACCGCCCTCTCAATAGTCTCCTCTAGGAAGAGAAAGTCAAAGACTGAATGAAATATATACAGTATGTTGAGTCAAAGGATGGCCTTTAAAAGAGTGTTGCAGCACTGTCTTCTTTCAGACACAATAAAGGTGAATGAAGGAACCTGGTGTCTCAGTGGCTAAAATGCTGAGCTTGCAGATCAGAAAGGTCAGTAGTTCGGTGGTTCAAATCCCTAGTGCAATGTAATGGAGTGAGCTCCCATTACTTGTCCCAGTTTATGCCAATCTAGCAGTTCGAAAGCATGTAAAAATGCAAGTAGAAAAATAGGAACCGCCTTTGATGGGAAGCTGTGTTCTGTGCGCCTTCGGCATTTAGTCATGTTGGCCACATAACCACAGAGATTTCTTCGGACAGTGCTGGCTCTTCGGCTTTGAAACAGCCAAGCACCACTCCCTAGAGTCAGAAACGACTAGCACATACGTACAATGAGAACCTTTACCTTAAAGGTGAATGACACTCTGTGAGGAATGCTTCATTGCATGCTTTGCAAGACACCAGGTCTGATTTTGAATGTTTCACTCTTAAAGAGCTTCACAAATCTGAACTGTTGTACATTTAGCTATGTTTGTGATTGAGATATAGGAACTGAATGGAGGAAAAAAAAATGTGCCACAACAGGCTGGCATAACATAATGTCTCCATATTTGGAATAACAATGCCAGTTAAATTTGGCTGGAATCAATGAACAAGAATTCATTCACACTTGCCCATATGTTTACATATTCTTCATGAATGGATTGGAAAGGGTAGAATTAAATAATTGAACTAGAAAGGAGCAAAATAGGCAAGTAAACAAGTTGCCTAGTAATTGCTAATATGTGTCAAAGCCTTCAATTGTTTCATTACATTGCAAAGCATCAATAGCCCAATGGCAGCTAATAGAGGAAGTTCTTATCTTACCATAAGTAACATGTAGGAAGGATATTTAAAAGAGGGCTGAGAATACAGATAAATCTCAACAGACTTCAACCCTGGGCCCTATCTAACAAAATGAATTCAACATAGAGAAAGTAAGGATTTACACTTAGACAAGAAAAATCAAGATTAGGAGAAACCTCTCAATAGCAGTAACTGTGAGAGGAAATTTGGAGTCCTAATGGGCTCCACTTAAATATGAGCCAGCAGTGTGCAGCAACCAAAACAGCCAACACAATCCTAGGTTGCATTAACAGATGGATAGAATAAAGAACAGGTGAAGTATTAGTATTGATTTATACAACTTTAGGAAGACCACACTTAGAACACTGCATTCAGTTTGGGTCACTGTATTATAAAAAGATGCAGAAAGAGGACTAAGGGGCTGGAGGCTAAAACATATAAAGAATGGAATTGGGTTTGTCTAGTCTAACGAAAAGAAGGATTGGGGTGACATAACAGCAGTGTTCCAATATTTGAGGGGCTGCCACAAAGAAGGGACAGTCAACCTATTTTCCAAAGCACCTGAAGTCAAGACAAGAAACAATGGAGATTTTTAAGATACTGGACACTTGTTTGGAATGGTACAGGGTCTCCTACTTGAGCAGAGGTTGGGCTAGAATATCTCTAAGATTCCTCCCAACTCTGTTATTAAGTTCCTTATTTCCACCCTTATAGACAGATCAAGTGAAGAAACAAATGCTATTTGATAAAACTACTTTTATTAATATTGGCTGTAGTAACAGAATCTTGGAAGTCTGACTGTGCTTCCCTTCCTCTTTTATTTATATGAATTCAGGTGGTGTTTGTCTGAGACTTTCAATGTTTATCCCCTTATTGCCGTGGTAATAGAGCTTCCTTCTCCCCATCAAGGTCACCCCCTTTTATTCTCAGCAGTCATACAGAGCATTATCTGGTGAAATTATTACCATGAGACATGTTTATGGACACTGGTGTGGATGGCTTTCAAACTCGATGGGAAATTCTTGGAGCAAAGGTCCATGGTCCGGGAGAGTGACTCACTGTTACTTTACAGTTAGGTGCAAAATGACTCTTCTTGCAATTACAAGAAGAACAATAGCAGGAGCCTCACCTTTGGCCTGCACGTATGTGGGAGACATCTGGGACCTTTGTGAGTGTAAGCCCTTCAGGATAATTGAGACAAGAAACCAACCCCATGAGTAGTAACACTATCTTTATTGTAAAGTTACAGAAACAGAATCATGTTAATGTTAAAGCATCTTTCTACCCCCCTGCTTTTACTTTGCAGGGAACTAGAGAGGGTTCCCTCCGAGATGCTTTCCACACTCCATTCCTTCTGTGGACTGAAATGTATCTTAACTGGCGGTGGCCTTGGCCTTTCCTCTCTTGTCTCCAAAGGGTATTCGTACAGATCATTACAGTGATTAACAAACATTGGAAAAGATAAGCCTGAGTTTGTCTTGCATGGCTATTCTTATGGGCAGATAGAATAACAATGTCAAAGGAAGCATATTTTATATCTGTATACCACCCAGAAGCATGCAAGTATGATGGGCAGAATATATATTTGATCAAATAAGAACTAAATTTCATAGTCGCAGCTGTCAACCAAACATCTTTGCCATCCTGTGCATTTATGGATTTTGCATTACATGCGTTATGCTCCTTATTGCGGGGGGTGGGGTGGATGGGGATCCAAGCTTGTCAGTGTGGCTCTTTAAAAAGGTACTGTATTGTTTATGCATCCCTTAAATTTGAGCAATTTATACCATCATCCACATTGTCCCAAGAGATCGCGGTCTTAAACTTTCCCAGTGGATGATGTCTCTGTTAGTTACTGTTAATTGAACTCTAAACCTGAAAGCTTCTTGGGGTATAAGGAAATAAAACTCTCACTCTCTTTTGCTAATAGCTGGGGCCAACTGGTTGCAAAACTTCAAAGGGGGTTGTGAATCAAAGCTTTTCATCAGTGGGGCTGCTCGTCTGCGTTCTAATCTTTCATGCTTTCTAATGCAATAACATCAAAGGAACCCAAAGAGAATTGTAGCCCACTCCAAAGCAATGTTGAACACACTCACAGTAAAATAGTTAACAACCACCCACAATTAAAAGAAGAAAACAATTATTTACGTAAGTTATAGTTTAATAATCATGATTACTGCCCCCTCCTCTTATAAAAAAAAATCAGATTGTACAGTTCAAAAGTAATATCCAGTGCTCAAGGGACGGCTGGAAGAAAATGAAAAAGAATTAGGAAGTGTCTTATGTATAAGTCTTCAAAGCCAAAGCAACCAATTTATGTTTCATTCTTACTTACTGAAATGTCGTTTGCATATTTTATTATTCCTATCATCTTGCTTGTTACAATCCATCCAAGGAATTCTCAAAGAACATTAAGTCCTAAATAAATAAACTGTGAATGATGAGCAAGATACAAAATGGCAACAATTAATATCAAAAAGCTGACTTGTAAGGTTCCATTACACCAAAGACTTTATTATGCTTATTATTATTTTTATTAGACAGCTGCTCTTCTGTGTGGTGCCTCTGGGCAAAGACAATTTTGTGCTAGAAGAAATTGGAAAGCCTTAAGTATTAGGAGAATGTTATTGCTAGTCGTGTATGAATAAAGTAGCGGAATAACAACTAGTTGGTATGCAGTTTTCTTTAAAAAGTTATATGACAGCTCTAGGTTAAGCAGAGGTGGAACATGACTTATCTAGACTTCCTTCTTTGCTGGTAAAGTATTTCCAGAACGGTTTTTAAAATGTCATGTAATGCATTTCTATCAAAACAACATATTTGATATTAGGGCTACAGCTCCCATAATTAATATGCTTGCCTACCAAAGTCCATGATATTGCCACCCCCCGTTGACTTTGATAATACATAGAACAATAATCCAAATAGGAACAAAGTTATTACGTCCCAATATAAGTTATTGTATTTAGCACAGAGTTCACAAGTCTTGGCTAGTAGCACAGGTGATTATCTGGATGTATCTTTAAGAGCTGTCAAGTGATTTGTAGCTTTTTTGGGATGTATCAAAACATTATAAAGTACTCAAAGAGAAGAAACAATGGGAAACATACTTACTAGGAGAAAGCAGGCACCGATCATCACAGCTTTGATTTTTACATCAAGGTCCACAGGAATCTGAATGCCAAAGTTGGCGGTATTAGTAATATGTTATTGACAAATCCAGACCAATACTTAGAGATCTTGCCTATAGTTGACATATCATTTAAAGATTTACCTGCAGGAAAGAAATAAAACAGCTTAGAAATATTTGGAAAAGTTCAGCTGTGAATTCCTGAAATATTTAAATAATTTTTCTAACTGTGATGAGTCCTCCTGACACATTGTTGGTTAACTAAGTAACAAACTGATATTTACTGAGGATTTTCTTGGACAAGGATATTCTTAGCATGCTAAATGTTAGCAGAAGCAAAGCTGAAGGCCAATAAATGAAATGCAGAGCAGGTGGTTTGTGTGTGTGTTGCCCTCATGGAACTAAGAGTTTTTCCTATGGTTTTGTGATTTGATGTTAATAGTGTTGTTGTTTGTGAGCCATCCGGGATTATGATACATCAGATGGGAGGGCAACTGTTTAAAATAAATAAATAAATGTTGTGATAGGCAATCTGTGTTCCCAGGGCTGGATATAACTTCCAACCATATTGTCGGTGTTCTCTGTAGCCTTTTGGGCTGCACTAGTAAAGTCTATTTCCCTGCATTTTGGAAACAAACTAGAAATAATGTGTATGCTTCAAACAGAAGTAACTTAATTTAAAATGAAAAACAAAACAAATATTTCAAGTCCCAGGAAAACCAAAGAAACCACAGTCCAGCCTATACATACGGTATATGGCATTGTCTCTGACCTTGCAGACCTTATGACTTGATTCTTTCCCCAAGCCTTTAGGTCCAAGCGAATGGAGTCTCGAATGTTGTATTGCAGTACACTTCAGTCTAGTTGACATTTTCTGGCTTTAGCTGGCATTTAAAGCATTATATGCTTTTTGTATTTGTAATTGACTTTCCTAGTTATCCAGAGTCATTTTTGTTGATTTCGGTGATCAATAAATAACTGCATAGAAGGATCCACTTTTCCTCATCCTCTTAGTCCCTGTAGTTCTTGCTGCTTAAAACCATTAAGTCTGAACTCAACTACCACCCCTAAGTGATGGACAAGTAAGGGCAAGATATTTCAAGTGATGGGTACCTGGTGTGCCTAAGAATGCCATTTTCCGAAATTAGCCTTTTTCAACTATGGCACTTTTGTAAATAACATTCAAAGACTCTCTCCAACTGTCCCATTGCAACATGGACAGGCCATATAGCAATTGTATTAATAAAAGCCTTTTTTTGAATTTGGAACTATCTAAAACTTTTGAACTAATGGCTTCTGTAAAAGCTAGTTACATCTGATTTTTACATTCACCAAGAGGTACTTTCACTTAACTCTTCGTTCTGTATCTAGGCAGTGTTAGTGTAGATCCCCACTTCTTGTGTGTGTGTGTGTGTGGGTGTGTGTGTGTGGGATGCGAGAGAGGAGAGAGAGAGGGAGGATAGAGAGAGAGCGCGAGACAGCTGACGAGACAGACAAGGGGAGGTCTAATTCACATTTTCAAAAGTAGAATGTCATGTATCTCATCTGCTCTGCAATAATAGAATTTGCAAACTGACATCATTGATATATACGGTATGAATCACGTACTGTAGAGAATGGATATTTGCGACTTTCACACTAGTCTACCTTCTAGCTATTATGCTCCGCCGAAGACCAGGCCTATCGTGATCAGCATGATTATTAATGAAATTGCATTTATGGCCTGCAACTACGGGGTTTCCTGAAACCAGCATCGTCCAGAGGATGTAGATATGACACTTCTCAATTTTCTGCAGTTTACCAAAGGCAGCCCCATGCGCATTTCGATAAGAAACTTTGATTATTCTGCCTTTCTTCTCCAACCTCCTGTCATGACATTTCGATGCAGACTCTTATCACTGACTAATGTTGCCAAATGAACCTCAAAATCACTCTAAGCAGCCGCATGTGATGTAAGGACCTGTGATCTTCAACACTCTTCATTATTCCCATTCCTGATTGTAAATATTGGTAGCGGGGGTCCCATTTCTGCACAACATAGCCATTGTGGTTCAGGAGGTGATTGAACTTCTAACTAGTAGGCAATCAAAATACAGTTAACAGCACAAGGATACTACCGATACATTCTTTCTCATTTGTTTGTTTTGTTCTTTAAATGTTACAGGCACAACATGGGAATTCCCACCAAGATTTGCATTCAGCCCTAAAGGGCTTCTAAAATTTGGGCTGAATCATGATGTTTCGCTGCTTATTAAACTTATATCTTAACAATTAGCAAATCTATTGAGGTTTTACAATGAAAACATAAAACTGTAGTTAAAATGAACAAATTAACACAATTAAATACAATAATGTATAATTGAAGATGAAATCATAAATATACATGTTGTTGCTAATTAATGTAATTTAGTTTAATTACATTATTTTTCTTAGTTCCACCCACCTTTCTTCTATCTCTTCTCAGTTTCTGGAAGAAGAAATTCCAGGACCAAGTGGAGTCTTTGTCATAAAAGTTCTTTCACTTTAAGACATAATCTATTATTTCTAATTAATGCCTGTTTATTCCATTAATACGAACTATCTGGAATTTTTTTAGTATATTACGAGCTCTTTAGACAATATATTCACCCACATATACATAAATAGTTTATTTTCAGTTTCTCTCATTATATCATAAGTTCTTTCAAGACAGGGATGCTGGGTGAGGGAGTATGGTTTTATGCTATAAAGTTGATGTTATATAAATGCTACTGTTGTTGCTGATTGTAATTATCATCATATCACTCCTTAGGGGGATGAGGTCACATGTGGACTGCTGGCACAGAAATTTGAAGAAAATCTGGAAATAATATCTCTAGAGATTGGAAGGGTTTTTTTTAACCCCACCCTTTAAAAATCTTACTGTGGACTTAATTGCTTTGAATTGAGCTTCTAATAGAATTTACTTTCCAAATTCAAAACATTTCCTAATAAAGTATGTTATAATTCAATTAATCCAAAGCTTTTTTCAGCTGAAGAAATATCTTGGATGAGAACCAAAATGTCTCAAAGAAACCAGAAAGTCCAGTTGCCTCTTGGAAAAAAAGCATCTTTGTGACAACCATGACCTGTATGACTAAGACTCTCCATATCAAATTATCCAGTTATTCTTTAATTAACTATTCTTAAACATTACAAACCTGTTGAAGATAGCATGGAAACCAACAGCTACTACATCTTAAAGGTCTGTTCACAGTGATCACCTCTTGACCAGTATTGTCTGTGATTCTTATGATGAAAGACCGTAATGGTGCACAGAAGTTCCGATCAAAGAACCATTTTCTTCCACAGCATAATAACTCTTTGCCCCATGTGATTTTTTATCTCATATTTACTGCAGGTTTCAGTTCCGTATAACTATAGTCAGGGATAGACATTTTGAACATGCTGTATTTACATTTAGAGCTGAGCCACTCTTTTTTAGATTAGATGTCTCAACTACCTAATAGCCTACAGAAAATGAGGTTATTATTAGCTTTGGATTCATTCCATTAGCACAAATCATATTCCAGTTGTGTGCATAGTTGATGTTCCTTATACAATAGACTGCAGCCCAAGAATTATATTAGCATCATATGGAACTCTGTAGCCTAATATTTTCTTCGGCTAAATATCACAGAGATACACTTTTTGAGTTTACATGAGCTGATTCATTCAAGGAATGCATTGGTGTATTAATGTTTTTCAAGATCACTTGGTTTTAGTGAGAGAAAAGCATATAGTTAGTTTTGTAAGCAAACTATGTGACAAACCAACCACTTGCTTAAACGTAGCAAATGCAGAAAGTTACATGAATCAGAAATAGATAAATTTGACCATCTTCTATTTAATGTAAGATCCATATTTCAAATACCTTGAAGAAGTTCCACTTGCTGGTGAATAATCTGATCCAACTGTTCAAAGTGAAGAAATACTTGAGACACTGAAATCTGAGAAGAGTTAAGAAGTTCATACTTGTCAATTACATTCATTAATAAATCAAACAGTTTTTCAATGTTTAATAGAAATAGGCAAGATGTCTGCCTAGTATGTAATAGCCCAGGTTCAAATCCCAGTAAGGGTATGGCTAGCTGATGAGAACTAAATAGCTTGAAATAGATCTATACTAGTCTCCCCTTTATTTATTTATCAGCACAAATAAAAACACAATATAACATAGGCAACAGTAAAAATATTGGGTTTCTGTCGTGATGGACTCTTGTGACGAGCCGATTGACAGATGATGGAAGCAGTTAGCTTCCTCCCATAATTGGGGCTTACCAGGGTTGTAAAAATCTAATGATATCTTTCACCCTGGCTTCGCTGATAACGGATAAGAGCCTGTGGCCTAATGGCTAAGATGTCTGCCTAGTATGTAATATAGCCCAGGTTCAATCCCAGTAAGGGTATGGCTAGCTGATGAGAGCTAAATAGCTTGAAATAGATCTATACTAGTCTCCCTTTATTTATTTATCAGCACAAATAAAAACACAAATATACATAGGCAACAGTAAAAATTGGGTTTCTGTCGTGATGACTCTTGTGACGAGCCGATTGACAGATGATGGAAGCAGTTAGCTTCCTCCCATAATTGGGCTTACCAGGGTTGTAAAAATCTAATAGATACCTTTCACCCTGGCTTCGCTGATAACGATAGAGCCTGTGGCCTAATGGCTAAGATGTCTGCCTAGTATGTAATATAGCCCAGGTTCAAATCCCAGTAAGGGTATGGCTAGCTGATGAGCTAAATAGCTTGAAATAGATCTATCTACTAGTCTCCCTTTATTTATTTATCAGCACAAATAAAAAACATAATATATATATAATATATTATATATATATATATTATATAGTATGTATATGTATATGTATATATGTATATGTAATGTATATGTATATGTATATGTATATGTGTGTGTGTGTGTGTGTGTGTGTGTGTGTGTATAGGTATATGTATAAAAGTATATGTATATGCATATGCATATGTATACACTCTCTCTCTCTCTCTCTCTCTCTCTCTCTCTCTCTCTCTCTCTCTCTCTCTCTCTCTCTCTCTCTCTCTCTCTCTCTCTCTCTCTCTCTCTCTGGTATGCCCAAATATAGGAGGGAGCATACTGCTTCCCTGTTCTGTATATGAATTCACTCTGGCTAGACAGAAAAGGGAAGCAGTATGCTCCCTCCCATATTTGGGCATATCAGGGGTTTCCCTGGCCTAGCTGGTAAAGAAAGAGAGCCTATGGCTTAGTGGCTAATATAACTACCTAATATGTAATACAACCCAGGTTCGATTCTCAGTAAGTGTATGGCTAGCTGATGAGAGCTAAATAGCTTGAAATAGATCTATACTAGTCTCCTTTTACTTATTTATCAGCATAAATGCAACACAAATGTAACAAGGCAACATAAAAAATGGCTTTCTGCCTGGATGGCTCCCAGAGTGAGCTGATAGACAGAAAAGGGAAGCAGTATGCTTCCTCCCATATTTGGGCATAACAGGGGTTGTGACACTATGTATGTATGTATGCATGTATGTATGTATGTATGTATGTATGTATGTATTTTCATATAGATAGATAGATAGATAGATAGATAGATAGATAGATAGATAGATAGATAGATACTGTGTTGTAGTTGTGCTGATAAATAAATAAAGGGAGACTCAAATCAGCACAAATACAACACAAAATGTAACAAAGGCAACAGTAAAAATTGGGTTTCTGTCTGGATGGTCTCTTGTGACGAGCCGATGGACAGAGAATGGAAGTAGTGAACTTCCTCCCATATTTGGGCGTACCGGGGGTTGTAACTCTAAATAGATAGATAGATAGATAGATAGATAGATAGATAGATAGATAGATAGATAGATAGTAGATAGATAGATAGATACATACATACATACATACATACATACATACATCATCATTTCTATAAGAATTCTGCTCATATATGATGCGAGGAAAGTGAAAATGGAACACCTAAAATTAAGTAGAGTCAAACAGTAAAAAAACCTCCTTCTATCTCCACATTATTACTAGCTGGTGGTAGTGAGCATGACACTTGAGTCTCTAGCTATACTGATGAGGACTCTAATAAAGATCAGCCTGATTATAAAAAAATAGAGCAGAGCTAGTCTCTTTATTATGCTTATAATTCCCAGAGGAAACAATATTACACCAAGAAAACCTTCTTGGAGAAAAACCAAGAATATGCTGCAGTGATGAATTACACATTGATTTTCTTCCATTTAAATTGGAAAGCAAGTAAAATTTTGCATTACACAATAATTTCAGTTCTTGAAATGACTCGTGGATCTCTAAAACAAGTGATCATTCAGACAACACATTTTTTTACAGGGCTATGACATTTAATGGGAGGAGGGAGGAACTTATTATTCAGACCCAGAAACTTAATCAGAAAGAAGAGACACATCTTTCACAACACTGTCACTGACACAAACACTTTTGACATTGAACAAATTTATTCTCTCAAGATATGGAAAAAAATCCAAGTCCAACCCTCATTATTTAATGATAGAAGGTTTTGGAGTCTGCTATGCTGTTATGACTGAACAGGATTTCTACCAACACTTTTCATGGAGTATTTGGAAGTGTTTGATCAAATTTGATAGTGCTAGGCACAGAGTCTTAGATCAAACTGCAGTGATGGTGTGACAGACATTCTAAGGTTTCATAATTTGAATTTGATTTCACAAGTTAGGTCCAGCTGCAAATCAAAAGTTGTGCTTTGTAGAAAACTTCAAAACTAGACTCTTTCATTCTATAAATCTGAGCCTGGAGCAGAATGTTAGATGGGATAACAATCATACAGTTCCTTAAACCTTTGCCCTTCCATCATAAACTTTGCAAAGAACAGAACATGGAAATAGTTATGTTGCTTCATTAGAAAAAAGAGCTTCAGAATCAACAACTGACATTGCCAAACATCAATTGTGCAAGATTTACTTCACTATTTATAAGAACATCAGCCCAATCAGTAAGATCCAGTTGTAAACTAATATTAGACTGTCTCTTTTGACAACCGTTACATCACAGTTTCTTTGACGTTTTGATGCATTTTTTTCTTGACCTGTTCTTTATGCCCTTTGGGTTTTGTTTTAGTTTTCTTTAATCACTTTAATACATTAGCTAGAAAAACTGCTTGATTTGTTTGGCAACATTCAAATTTGTTCCTGAATTTTTTCCAGACTAGGCAACTACCACATGAATTATAATTTCAATGGCTAGACGCTTTTTTCCCTCTTGATCTATTGACTTTTTAAATTATACTATGGCTTCTTCAGAAATGCACAGTTGACTGGATTCACAGATTTCATAAAGCAAGGTTTACAAACTCACATTTGGCCGACTTTATTCAATTTGTTAAGCTAAAAACAAATGAATCATAGTGCAATTGGTATAGTGATTAAGGCGCCAGGCTAAAAACTGGGAGACTGTGAATTCTAATTCTGGTTTTGGCATGAAATCTCACTGTGTGACCTTGGGCCAGTCACTCATCCTCTGGCCTAGGAAGAAGGCAGTGGCAAAACATTTCTGAAAAACCTTGCAAGAAAACAGCAGGGGAGTCAACTCTGATGTGAAGATGCACACATGCACACACCTATACATATATGCACAAATAAAGTAGCAAGATAACTGTCCTTCATTATTATTGCCACATTTTATTTCCTTATAAGCAGAAGGAAAAGATTTCACATTATGTTAGCCTCTTTTGTTGGGAAAATTTTAATAATTTACTCTTCTGGGACTTCAGCATTATGGACATATCCCCGATATTTATTAAAGAAGAAATGTTGTTATGTTCCAGGGATGCTGTTTCCTTGCTTGAAGAAGACATGAAGGAAGAGAAAATACTCTGGAGAATATAAAACATCTCTTCAATTTGAAAGATAGAAAAAAACAGTAACAGGACCTTTCTCCAATAGCTACAACAATATCCATGCAATTTTCTTGGCAGAAATGGGAAAATTGTTTGCTATTGCTTTCTTCCATGAAATTGTATTGACTTTCCAGCCTAGATTACAGCTTTGGGGTTCCTAGCAGTTTCTCATCCAACTTTTGCCATATGCTGCCATGAAAAAAATTCCCAAAAATAATATTCCTGTTCCAGTCTTTTTCCTCATTACTGGGGAAAGTTAAAAGCAGTAAAGAGAAAAGCACCATGGAATATAGGGGCTTATTTGCAGATCATATTTTATAAACCATCTGCAAAATTCCTGAAAGAAACAGGCAGTACACCCAGACATTCATTTTAGTCCACTAGTGGAATGCTTACATATTGTTTAAATCAGTGGCTCTCAAACTTGGCAACTTTAAGTGTTGTAGACTTCAACTCCCAGAATTCCCCAGCCAATATGTTTTCCCATCTCTTGGATCAGGTATATAACCTTCATCTATTATTTCTACTGACATGTAAAACAAGTTCTCTTTGCAGTTTAACCACTTCACTTCTGGTTTCTCTCAATTCTCCTCACAACCCCATTTATCCTGCCAGGATTTATGGAAGAATTGGAAAGCAGGCTTGTTGTCATGATAACGATGCAACTTTTAAATCCATTCATTTATGTTGCAAAAAATAAAACATAGACATTTGCCCTTATGTGAATATCAGCATAGACTTGGGGAAGAAAAGGCTAAATCATAAACTGCTTATATTTTATCCTAGATTGTAAATGGAAGGGTCAGCATTCTGTAAGAGCCTATGATAAGTACACTGTAAAAGTTTTACAGGTTTTCAATTCTTATAGATTAAGGATTAAAATAGTTTTAATCCTTCAATCATTAAATAATTGAGAGATGGCCACCACTGCTGAACTACACAAATCTTTTTGGGAAGTGTGCCAGTAGATTTTGTTTGGTCTCACTTGTACGCCACTACAGTTATTTACAAGATTCTGGTACTCCACCTATTTTCATTGCTCTGAGTCAAATGGGACAGAGAAACATTAAAAAAAAACCTTGGTGTTGCATTCATAAAGGTTAGAGCTAGCAGTTTTCAAGATGAAGAACAAGAAAAGTTTTCTGTAATAGGAAACAGATACAGGACTATAAAAACACAACCATTTGAATAAGTAGGAATAAATTCTCCCTTCTTCTTAAAGTGTATATTTTAATAACAATGTGTTTTTCTGACTATTGTTGTCGAGCAGCCTTTGTGGCTCCACAGACCGGTGGTGGTGATGGCGGTGGCAGAAGAAAGGGTAGTTTCAGGTGCACAACCTAATCCCACACATGTGCAAATGGAGTTTTACGTGCCATACCATCACTTGTACGAACCTCATCCCAATAGGCCCTGGACCAGAGATGGTATTCAGCCATTTCTGACAGATTCCGGAGAACCGGTAGAGAAAATTTTGAGTAGTTTGGAGAACCGGTAAATAGGCAGGCCCTGCCCACGTGGCCTCCCAGCCGATCTTCTTTTATTGCCCTGAACAGGAGAACAGAGCTGGAGAGCAGGTGAGTGGGGTGGAGAGGGAATGGAGATTTTGCAGTATCCGCATGCCCACACAGCCACGCCCAGAGAACTGGTAGTAATTTTTTTAAAATTCCACTACTGCCCTGGACTGGTATCAGTCTGTGGACCAGGAGTTGGGGACACCTGTTGTAGACAACACATCCATTTTAAAAATACACTAGTGGAATAAGTATAGTAGCAAATCTGGATATTAATTTTAACACTGTACTATAGGTAGAAAAATACAAAAGGCATAACCATTACTTTTGTTAACATGAAATACATTGTAAAACAGGAGCTCATAATAGATACATTATAACTTTATAGTTATTATTTGGAATGGGAACAGGACCTGTCTTAAGTATTCCAGACCAGGTGGAAAACCAGATGGAAGTCGGGTTTGTTTCCAGATTACGGTTGTTTCTGAAGGCTTTGCTTTTTCAGGCATGTGCAGAGAACCTGGAAGACGATCTTGCATGGTTTTATTAACTGGGCCTGCAGCGTTTGCATGAAACAGAATGCTTACGTTAGGAATGAGAATGGATTCCCGTTTTAACAATTATATATACCATTAAATGTAAAACCACGTAGCCTGATCATATACACGTAGTTGTTCTATGGAGGTCTTGAGCCAAGGGACTAAGAGTTGGAGTCACAAAAAATGTGCAGAAAAATGAGAATTCTCAACATTTGTTTCCTTGGAGTTTACCCACATGATGTTGATAAAAGTATTTGTTATTGTTAAGATAAACCTACATACAAATCAGGGGTGGGTTACGGCTGGTAGCAATAGCAGTTAGACTTATATACCGCTTCATAGGGCTTTCAGCCCTCTCTAAGCGGTTTACAGAGTCAGCATATTGCCCACACAGTCTGGGTTCTCATTTTACCCACCTCAGAAGGATGGAAGGCTGAGTCAACCTTGAGCCGGTGAGATTTGAACCACCAATTGCAGCTAAAGTCAGCTGAAGTGGCTGCAGTACTGCACTCTAACCACTGCGCGACCTTGGCATACCGGTGCCTGCTGGGAGTGCCATGTACCGTTCCGTATGGTTTTCCCGAGAGCCCACCCACCCACTCTCCTTATCTGTATTTGACCCAACCAGGCCATTTGCGCACGTGCACGGAGCATATGGCGCCTGTGCAACACTCTGCTGAGCAGCTGGAGGATTGCAGGCAGTGGGTGCTCATGCGCTTGCAGCACGTATGTACGTGGTGGACGCTCACCCCCCCTTGCAGCGTACCGATTGCGATGGGATCCGGAACCCACCACTGATACAAATGTATGTTCCAAGAAATACAATAACCATCCATCTCCCTCAAAGACTTATAAAGGATGGCATAAACATATTTTATATAAATTCTGTGGAAGTAGAATTGGTAAATCATGTAACACAATGAATCACAAAGGGTTTTTTTTCTGTCCCCTTTCCCTACCTGTAGGAGCAACAGAAGACAATATAAGATATCCTGAAGTTAACATTCTTACCAGCGTGCAAAATCCCTCTATGCTCCAAAGGAATTCATATATGTTGTTTTTCATTCTCACTCTATTTCTATGGCTTGTTTACAGAACACATCATAGCCATGAAATCAATCAGTTATCAGCTATTTACATCACTGTCATCATATCATGATAATTACTGGCTCTGATTTTTTTACATCAGCATGATCAATAATGAAACATGAAGGAACCTATGATCCACTCTTTAAAGGACCGCATATGGAGCAGGCATATGTAAATCTATCACCATCTACTAGTCAGAATCCTATCTACGCATTATCTGTGTCTAAAGTAACAAAGTCTTTAACTTTTTGTTTCTTGCTACCAATCTCTTATCTACATCATTATACACCGAGGAGTCACATTTTACCTAATTTTTACAGTTCATATTCTGGTTGCCATTCAAACTTTTCCTGAATTAAAAATAAAAAGAGGTCAAGAGCTCATCTGAAGAGACCCTAGATGATAATCTTTTTTCATTCTGGACTGAAAAGTTAAATTCATCTTTCTTGCAGTTATAGATTGAGATGAATGTACAGTTTTTTATTTGAATGCATGCATTGGTCCTTCATTCTGTAATTGTATTGGGATCTTAATTATTATTGCAACCACAGCTTTCCTTCAAGGCTTAAGACCACAGGAAGGGAAAAGAATCCTTTGAATTTCTCTTTCTCTTTAAATATGCATAACTGGATTGTAAATATTTCATTGGTTCTCCTGCATCATGTTACCTCACTGGGTTGTGCTGTTGCCAAAACCTGTGTTACATGAACTACTGGGAGGCTTTATTAGTGAAAAGTTCAAGCATAGTGGAGTCTTTCCTCTCAGTTGGACTTAAATTAACTCCACAAAACCAAGAATTGGGAATACTGGAAATATTAGTGGAAAAATGAGGATCTTTTGAATCATAATTTGTGTTGTTTTCTCAATCTGCAGATCTTATTTCTTTTGCTTTCTAGTCACTTAAAATATTTTAAACTGCAAATAAAGCGATTTAATCAACATTTTAAAAATTGATATATAATTTGGTGTGGGATAGCTGCTAGGAGCTTGATTTTGCTAACACAATTGAAATATTACATAGTGAAATTCTTCTTTTAGCACATAAATAAGAATATTCATTCCTCAGAGTGTTTTATAATAGCTACTTGGATATTTTTTTTCCTCCAGGAGGTTGACCAAATTCTTTCCATTTCACAAATACTACCTTTTTGAGGGAACTAGAAAGTGCCAAGATGAAAGTATTTTGATTTCATGGCGCAAGCAACAAAAATCATGCAGGCTTGAAGACTGCATTAATGAAGCATTTCATCTATGATTGTTCCATGATGGGAAGAGAGTGGAGTGAACTTGTGAATACTTCTAGAGAACTCCTCTACCAAATTTTCACACATGCTATTTAAAGAGACAAGCTGCAAGGTGTAAGAGAGAAATTTGACTTCATTTTTAAGTGTAACACTCTTTTTTTTTAAAAAAAGAAGAAGGTGGAGGGTGGTGGGGGGGGAGAGAGAGATTTGAAAGGCTTTTCAGCCAAGCTGCAATTTTCACCTTTAATGAGAAGTTAGCTGTCTCAGACTAAAGGGAAGACATGGCATGAACTACCCTTCAGTTTGATTGCACTCAATTGTCCTTTAGAATCTTGTTAGCAGGAATTTTCTCAAGCATTTTTCAGAATGATCAGGAGTTGCTGACGTGAGATTTCTCAGGTGAAGTGTGCTTGAAGGATGCAAACCTTTTTTAATGGAAGCCTGACATTTCTGAGTTTTCCTCTTGTTGAATAAATAGCACCGATACATACCTGCAGACTAGAGCAGGCAGTGTAGTATAATCAATATCAAATACCTATGAAGACATATGCAGATTCAAATTTATATATTATACTCGACATCCCATTCTAGTCTACCTCCATTCAGAGCAGAAATTAAAATGGACTTTCACCTTCCCATTTAATCATATTGCTGATTGCTATATGAGTATTATTTCTTTTTATACTTTTATATATCAGCACTTACCTTGAGAAGCCATGAAGCTGCCTGGATCACTTCTTCAAAGTAATCAGGGTTAAAGAAAAGAGAAAAAAAATGTGTTTCCTGGTTGCAAAAGACAGAAGGGGAAAGGGGAAAAGCACAGCATGCAGAAAGTTCAGATAATGTCTGTCTACTTCAAGTCAGGTTGCAAAAGAATAGCATGGAAACACATCACCTTTCTTATATTACTGATTCCTGCATTTTGCTGGTATGAGCAACAGGGGGATAATGCCTGGACTTGAGAAAAAGAATTCTGCATCTGTGTGAATAATGAAAAGAAAGAGGATGCATAAACAATCATATTTAACAAACTAGCTGTTGTATTAATGGCTGTGGGATTAAATCTCACTTGCATATCGTATGCTGTATTTTGCTTTTACATTATCCCCTATCTACTTCAATATTAAGATGCATGAATTAAAGAAAGATGATGTCACAATGTTTTCTATGGGAACAGAAGAAAAATGTGCGTGTATGATGGAGGTTTTATCCGCCTGTCAGTCAGCTTTTATCAAAGGAGATTGTTCCTTGGCAGAAGAAAATCATACCCAGAAACTGCTTGTCTTGCAATGGAAATAGAATTCAGATACAGAGATATTTCTTCAGAATCTAGACACTAAATTATAAAACTAATGGTCATCTGAAAAGCATTAGGAAAAAAATAACCTTGAGTTGCCAGCTTATATTTCTAACTCATAATCAAGTTGCCATGGTGATTGTGTCCATGTCTGACTCACACAGCCATGATTCACAAGTGACCACAAAAAGGGCAATAGAAGAAAAGGCTGTCATGTAAATCCCAGCAGGTTGAAAGTCATTGTTAACTAACATTGATAGTTATCTATACATGTTCAAGCTCATTTTATGATGTCTTTTTAGTTGTTGCTCAGGATAATGATGTCTAAATTGTATTTTCATATGGCTGATGGCAGAACTACAGTTTAAGCCTTTTGCCCCATTTATTCAGAGAAATAGCCTGTGGCTTGAGATTCATCCTTTTATATACTGAAAAATTCAGGACATACATTAATTTTAATTTATATAATTTATTAGTACAAGATTCCACTCAAGATTGATGGATACTTTACTTATGCCATACATTAGTATATTAAGACAGTTGGAAACATTTCTATGCATCATCATAAGATGTGTTGACTACACATTTTAACGATTAATGACAAATTAGACATTTTTACAGAAAGCTAATATATTAGTAGATCCCATTAAAAGAAAGCATGAAGCCCTGATCAATATTAAACTCATGTGTGTTTGGGTGTGTGTGTGTGAATACATATAAGGTAAATATAAAGGTTCCCCTCGCACATATGTGCTAGTTGTTCCCGATTCTAGTGGGTGGTGCTCTTCTCCGTTTCAAAGCTGAAGAGCCAGCGCTGTCTGAAAATGTCTCTGTGGTCCTGTGGTCGGCATGACTAAATCCCAAAGGCATACAGAACACTGTTATCTTCCCACAAAAGGTGGTTCCTATTTTTCTACTTACATTTTTGCATTCTTTCAAATTGCTAGGTTGGCAGAAGCTGGGACAAGTAACGGGAACTTACCCCATTATGCAGTCCAAAGGATTCTAACTGTCGAACTGCCGACCTTTCTGATCGACAAGCTTAGTATCTTAACCACTGAGCCACCATGTCCCTGATGTACACACACACACACACACACACACACCAATAAAATTTAATTGTTTGGTGTAAATAGATGGAACATGATTTTATAGTTATATTTCTAACCCCAAAAGAATATCATGTGGCACAATCTGAGCTATGCATAAAAGGCTGAAGTATATACAGTTTCTGACCTTGCATATAGAAATAAGAGAGGAGAAAAACAATGAGGCTTTTAACATAGCAGTAGAAACAATTTAAAAAGTCCTGGTTTTTTTTTTTACATATTTATCAGATTTATTTTCTGTAAAAATGTCTAATACTTTTTTTTTCTCCTTGAAAACCCCAACCTTTCATCTGAGACTCCAGGTAATTACATCAGTCCTTTCTTTTCTTAGCTTTGGTCCGACAACGTGGACATATTTTAAGAGGAGAAGCAATATTTTTATCCCCCAAATAAACGGAAGGTATTAGACACTCTCTGTTTATGTGATAAACAGTCCCTGTCCTTCCTAAAGAGATGGACTTCATCTGCCTTATCTGACAGGCTAGCTGGCTGTTTGTCATTTTCCTTTATTTCTTCCTCTCTTTTTTATTGTTCCTCTTCTTCGCTCCTTCTTTGGTTAATAAAAAAGGAATTCTGAAGACGCATCCCAATAAACACCAAATACTAAAGAAAAAAACAAGAAAGATCTCTCACCATCATGCGTATAAGCTGCCAGGAACTAGAATTATGTTCCAGATCAGGCTGTTTTTGACATCAGGAATCCTAACATCTGAAGCCCCAGAAGGGATAGAGTGGAGCAGCTGAAACCTCCATCTAATTCTCTATTGTAAGGCATAAGTTTAAAACAGTTTGACAGATGGTTTAAATTTCTTCCTGCATTAAATGCTTTGGAAAAGGAAACTAAATTTAATAATAAATAAAAAAAAGGAACAGAAGAAAGAAACATGAACAACTCCCCATTTTGGAAAACTCAAAGGTTTGTTCAAGTTGGACTACTACAACCTAACATTAGATTAATCTCTCTTGAGAAAGGATATTTGGTGAGGAAATTATATAGAAAAGAAGGATGAGGCTAGACTTAGTATAAGATTTGGTCTGAGAATTTAAAGTGCAAACAAGAGGAAAGAGACAAGTTCAATATCATTTTATTTCAAAAGAGGATGTCTTTTTAAAAAAACAGGCTAAAAACTTGCTTGGATTAAACCAAAGCATCAGATCCTTCCCATATTTTTTAATGTCCAATTAATTCTTTTAAAAATCAGCTGGGAAATATAGGATCAATTTGAAACAATTATATATATTTTTAACAGTTTGTACACTGTCTTTCCAAAGAATTTTTTTCCAGATTTAGTTTACAACAGTGAAGAGCAGAGGATTCATTTGCTTTTGCCGAGTATAATGAAACATATGTAGAACTATTCGCTATAACTGGGGAAAAATGGCCTATCAAATGAGAAGGTATATATGAATTTGTGCAAGCTGCATTAAGGATCCAGTTCAAAACTGACCTTTTTGTATTACACTTAATATAAGTCAGGGAAATTGGTTCCAAGCTTTGTTCCTAAGCCTTCAACTATCAGAATCATTCAGCACAGACAGAGAGAAGGTTCGTATTATGGGATTTGCAGCGGAAAAACATGTTTCCTATGAGTGATTTACAATTTGAGGGTGTCAGAATGGTTGTTATCATGGCAGCTGATGCTCATTTGATTGTTTCAAGCATGCTGCAGGTTCTTTTTTCCCCTTGTCAGCAAAGATAATGTAAAAATAAAGAACCATATAGAATTGTGGGGGGTGTCAATATGTTTATTTTTTCCCCCTTCCAAAATGATTTTCCTCTTTATTCTTACCTTATTCCAAATGGTAGCTTGCTTTTGACAAATAATCAGTAATCGAAAAGTAATTGCTTTGGCCTGCACAGTTTTGGAGGTCTCTGTGGCAGTAAAGAAGCTGCTAGTCTACAAAACCAAGGTGTAAAAAATTGAAGTAACAAATCTCTTTGCGCACATAAAAAGGCCTTCTTCTGAAGAAAGACCAACATTATGATCAAAATGGAGAAGAGGGGGGGAAAAGTTTGTACAATAGGGAAAGTGGATCACAACAAAAAGAAAGACAATTAGGGCTTCTGAAGTCATGCCAGACATTGTCAATAACATACTTTCCTCCAAAATAGTTACAATAATAATACTACCCTTTTAATGTTGTCAGACACGTTTACTGCTTATAAGGTAGAGATAGAAGAAATTATCTCCACAACAATGGCTTCCCTGGTTCAGCTAGACTTCCCAAAACATTTGCACTCACAAAAAGCTCCATTGTCAAGGAGGATATAGAAGCTATAATACACTGTCTCTCATTTCAGCCATATTCCTGTTTTCTTCAAGTAAACTTGGTTCAAGATCTATTATGTCGACAGTCTATTCTATACGTAACTACGCTTCCAACTATTCCAGGATCAAATTAACTGCCCATTTTCTACATTAAGATCCATTCATGCCTGGGATCAATAGTTTCAATAGGAGGCTTACATAGGAGTCCAGTCAATCATAGCCTAATCTGCAAAAGGAAGGGATCATAGCTTGGTACATGTCTTACATGAAGTACTAGATTAACACTTGATATCTACAATTAAAAGATTGTGATGAGAAGAAAGAGTTGTCAATACTTGGCTAACTGGACAATTAGGGAGAGCATAATGCGTTTTCCAAGTACGTTTGTAGGTTCCATATATAACATTTTAGCTGCTTTAGGCACAGTTCTTTTGGTACTTCCTAGACCAACTACCCCAGTCTGTTTTCAATACATGCAAATGCTACTTTAATTGTAAATATAATAGAAGGAAGCAGTTACACAGCAAAAGAAAGTGTGACTATCTGAATTTTCAAGAACACTACTGGATTATATATAGACCTAATAGTCTTGAGAGGCATTTTGATGTAGAGTTGAGTTTGAGTTTATTATATTTCTATGCTGCCCTATTCCCCGGAGGGGACTCAGAGCAGCTCACAACCAAGTCGGGGGGGGGGGGGGGGGACAAATAAGAAAAAAGAACACGAACAAAACAATACCACAATTTAAAACACTCAACAACCATACCATTCGAGGGGGACAAAAACTCATTAGCCCCAGGCCTGTCGGAACAGCCAGGTTTTAAGGGCTTTGCGGATGGCCTGGGGGGTGGTGAGGGTCCGAATCTCCACGGGGAGCTCGTTCCAAAGGGCCAGAGCAGCCACAGAGAAGGCCCTCCTCCGGGTGGTCGCCAGTCGGCAATGGCCAGTGGATGGAATTCGGAGGAGGCCTAATCTTTGGGATCTAATCGGGTGGGTCTATTGGACGTAATTGGCAGTAGGCGGTCTCTCAAGTACCCAGGTCCAATACCATGAGGGCTTATAAGTGACGACTAGCGCCTTGAAGCGTATCCGAAGACCAATAGGCAGCCAGTGCAGCTCACGGAGTGATAGGTGTAACGTGGGTGTACTGAGGTACACTCCCAATCGCCTCGCGGGGCTGCATTCTGGACAAGCTGAAGTCTCCGAATGCTCTTCAAGGGCTGCCCCATGTAGAGCACGTTGCAGTAGTCCGTTTTGAGGTCACAAGGGCGCGAGTGACTGTTGTGAGGGCCTCCCGGTTCAGGTAGGGGCGCAATTGGTGCACCCGGCGAACCTGGCAAATGCCCCCTGGTCACAGCTGACAAATGATGTTCAAAAGTCAGCTGTGGGTCCAGGAGGACTCCCAAATTGCGAACCCTGTCTGGTGGGCGTACTGTTTGACCCCCCAGCCTGAGAGATGGAATACTTGGCCAATTAGTGGGAGGGAAACACACCAGCCACTCGGTCTTATCCGGATTGAGTGCAAGCTTGTTAACCCCCATCCAGACCCTAACAGCCTCGAGGCACTGACACATCACGTCAACCCGCTTCGCTGAGTTGGCACGGGGCGGACAGATACAATTGTGTATCATCCGCATACTGATGATATTTAGGGGGTTAAATGTACTAGGGTAAAAAAACTGGGAGACATTGAGTTCTAGTTCAGCCTTAGGGACAAAACCTATGGTGATTTTGGCCTAGCCAGTTTCTTTCAGCCCTGGAAAAAAGGCAGTGGCAAATCATTTCTGAAAGTATTGCTGAGAAATAAACTTGTTTGTAATCCAAAAATCAAACTAATTGGGAGATATATGCACACACACAACACAAAGGATTTGAAAATAAACCTTGTGAGTGACCATATCCTCATTATTACTTTGTAAATTTATCTACCTCTCTCTTACAAAAAGTAAAGATGTATTGAATTAATATTATCTATTCTGGGGGATTAAAACAGGTATGAGGGAACATCCTAACCACTGTGGACCTTTAGCTTTTGGCCTTCTTATGATGCACTCTTAAAATGTTAACTATTTCTGATGGTTTCTAAAAGGTTGGGGACTTTTGTGTCTGAGTGTGGACTAAATCTTGATTGTTCTTCTAGGCAATTTATCCAGTTCTCACCAGATGTTGATTCTAGTTGTAATTCTGCCTTGCAGTTTAGGAACTTGTTTCCCGATGTGCTATATCAGCAACTAGATGTCCTGAGTGTTTATAAACATTAGTTAGCACTCCAGAAGATTCTCAGCTCTTCCTGAAAGCCCACATCTAGCAGTATAATATAGATAATATTTATATAATCTAATCATGTTATTTTCTTGGTAAAATACAGCTTTGGTTTCTCATTGCCTTTTGCTGCCCAGTGTGAAATTATGCTTTTGTCATTGTCACTAATGAACTTCTACCACCATCTATATATCTATCACTCAAGTTAGGTGCCTGCTAGTAAGGGATCCTTCATGAAATATTAAATGTAGTCAAAATGTTGATGTTGATGTTGATTTTATTTATATGCCGCCCTTTCCCCCAAAGGGGACTCAGGGCGGCTCACAACTCAACTAGGGAAGGGGGATACAACAAAGAATTTAAAACGACATAAACAACAATACATAATTAAAACGCAACAGTCATACCAATTCGAGACGGGGGCAACAGTTCTTTAGCCTCAGGCCTGTCGGAACAGCCAGGTTTTAAGGGCTTTGCGGAAGGCCTGGAGGGTGGTGAGGGTTCGAATCTCCACGGGGAGTTCGTTCCAGAGGGTCGGAGCAGCCACAGAGAAGGCTCTCCTCCGAGTAGTTGCCAGTCGACACTGGCCGGCGCATGGAATTCGGAGGAGGCCTAATCTGTGGGATCTAATCGGTCTAGTGGAGGTAATTGGCAGCAGGCGGTCTCTCAAAATACATTATATATGCTGAATTACCACAATCTATACAGAAAGTTATCAAAAATTGAAATAAGAGTAGCTTGTCAGGACTTGTTACTGAGAAATCCATAGTGACTTTTAATAATCATTGTATTGTTTCTAAAGTGCTTACCATCCCTCTTTATGATATACTTAGAATTTCAAATGTGTACTGAATGAATGGTTGTAAGTTGAGAACTACCTGGTTTCTCACCCAAATTTGAATTTTTATGTATTCTCTGTATTATTATGATTGCCAGAGAAGATCATATAGGCATAGCTGTTTTGTAAATAATGTAGCTGTCAAGCCTGCCACACATTCTACTGTGGGAAACTGGGAGGCGGAATTGTGTGGAGCATGGGAGATATGCAGTCAAAATAACGTTCTTTCTCATCATCTAGCCCCGGCACCTGGACAGATGTGGATGGAAGGAAACTTCCTGCGTGGCAGTAACTGTTTGAACCATGTGATGGACTTGTGAGTATTGAGGCAGAGTCTTGAACTTTCAACCGGATGGGGAAAAACCTGGAAGCTTTCAGATTTGGGTTCCCCCAAATGTGCCACCATGGCTTCTCTAATAAATTGGAACTTTGAAGAATCTGTAGCCTTGGATTCTTATCTAATTTAGGATTCTATTTGGAACCCTGACATAATATATCCAACAGATGACCTTCCACAAAAGAATCACATACGTTTTATTTCTGAATGCAAATTATCTTTTTTTACTGCATAGTTTCCTATGAAACTAAGTAATTAACTTCCACAAGTTTTTCCTATCAAAGCCATCTATGATTTGATTTTAGAAGCTGGCACTAATGACCAGTGACCTGAAGTACTGAGGTTTCTGAAGACTTTTCCTTGGGGATAATTGCTATCCTTTCACCAGAATGTCTTTCTACTGGAGGATCAGCACTTTCACACAATTCTTCACAATCACTTTCACACAATCCTTCAGTTGATAAATTACAGGATTGCAGCCAGAAATTCTTGGCTATAATAGCAGCAGAGCATAGAAGTATATAATTTTCAAAAAGCAAAACTTCAGAAATATGAACTTTAAACTAGTACCAAATATCAAATTCAATTCCACTTAAACTATTCTGGGAAATATCTTCCATTTGGCTTTATTTATTTGGAAGTGAGAAAATATGTCTCATAAAATACTTTTAAAGCAGGCATGTGCAATTTTTTTCTGAGATGATTTAAAAAAAAAATAACACCTGTAGTTACAGAATCGGGTAATGATATTACAACATCACTGGGGGGATGAAAATCTGAAATTTGGGTAACATTTTTATTATTCTAGAGGCAATGTTATTAAACTAATATAGATTGCATAAGCCTATTGCATGATAAACACCTCTGCTTATTTTGTTCTCTGTTCTACAATGCAATGCAATGCAATGCAATGCAATGCAATGCAATGCAATGCAATGCAATGCAATGCAATGCAATGCAATGCAATACAATACAATACAATACAATACAATACAATACAATACAATACAATACAATACAATACAATAGCAGAGTTGGAAGGGACCTTGGTGGTCTTCTAGTGCAACCCCCTGCCTAGGCAGGAAACCCCATACTGTTTCAGACAAATGGCTATCCAAAATCTTCTTAAAGACTTCCAGAGTTAGGGCATTCAGAACTTCTGGAAGGAACTTGTTCTACGCATGAAGTTAAATTTCAGTACTGAAGTTTAGAGACATCCAAGGACTATAAAAATATGAGTCCCATAGGAAACTAGCTGATACTCTTGACTTAAACAGTTGGGTTATTTGATTTTTTCTTTTTTGTGCTTTTAAAAAATTAAGTAATGACCTTTACAACTGCAAAACTAGGTTTTATATATTTATTTCACCATTCTTTGTGAGTTCAGATAATTTGCTTTGATTATTGACTTTCAAAAATAGAATAAAGTGTTCTACCTAGTCACTTCCTGCAGAGAGTGAAGCTCCATGGCAAGGTCCTTTCAGCAGTTCCAGGGAAAGCTCCACACCCATTTGGCTACTCAGGTGACACAGACAAACCTCCAAGTGGCCTAAATTACTTTCTAAAAGAATGCAAATGATCAGCTATCTGCAAGGAATATAAATTCTTCAATTCTTCACCATTCAGTCAGAATTAAAGAAGCTTCTTGGGTGAGAAACAAAACACCTTCCGAGAAAACAAGAAAGTGCAGTTGCCTCTTGAAAAAGTCCCTTTGGGACATGATGCAGATTACATTTGTTATTGTGTACAAACTTAATTTAAAAGGTATGTTATAAAACCAGGATCTTTTTTCTTACTGCCAAAATAAGAATTAAAGAACAACTAAAACTAAGGGGGATACAATACGAATAGGATGCAACCTTACATTTGGGAGGCAGATTGATCAAATCCCACCATATCACATAAAATGATTGCAAAGTAGGAGTGTGTGCTCAACAGAGCCATTAGTGTTGCTGTGGTATGACTAGGAATTATTCTAATTCCCACTTTCTTCATATTGCCTAGCAAGCAGCATACTTCTTGAATCAGAAGGATTCAAAGAGATCCCAGTGGCTAGTCCTTTTACAGGCACTTCTCTCAGTCATATACTAGGATCTCAAGGATTCACTCCAGCGATGGGTTTCAAAATGTTTTAGAACCTCTTCTGTAGGTGTGGCCTGCTTTGTGGGAGTGGCTTGCCAGCCATGTGACCGGGTGGGAGTGGCTTGCCAGCCATGCAACTGAGTGGGCGTGGCCAACTTGTAAAATGTGATGAAACTCACTTAACTATGCTCTTGCTTAGCAACCAAAATGTTGGCTCAGAAACTCCGGCATTTGAAGTACACAAGTCTTAAAGCTGTCAAGTTACAAGACTCTTGCACCCCTAACCCTTTAGAAAAAAAAACCCAGGATTGTTCAAACTTGGCAGCTTTAAGACTTGTGGACTTCAACTCCCAGAATTCCTCCTTTCGCTCTTCATCTTGATGATGTGCGGACAGGCGGGAGGAGGGAGCTGGAACCAGTTCTAAACGGCACTATAGATTTGTGGAACCTCTTCTATATAAGAGGTTAGAACTGGCAGGAAACCACCCCTGGTTCACTCATCTCTAAGCAAGAACGCTTATGAGTTTTTGCCATTTTGAACCATACTGTTTTTAAAAGAGCTAAATGTAAAGAAAATGCATGAAGCTGTAACCTTATGTGCTTTTCTACTAGGTGGGGACAGACTGCCATGGATTGTGGGAGGGAGGAATGAATAAAGTAGAGGCTGTACTATCTTGATATGCTGCCTCAAGGTCACCCAGCTGGAAGAAAGAGGGAACTGCTTACCAACCTGCCCTTGGATAGACTGTTTTGAAAACATCTTGCATTAACTTGATTGGTTACAATGTGAGACAATAAATGGGTGGGTGGGGGGCAAAGCAGAACTTAGTGATTTTGATTCTCAGTTCTGGCTATGCAATATTGCAATATACTTGATCTCTAATAAAACTATTCCTTTTGCAACAATGGAGCCACCGATTGTTTCTATCTAGTTCAAGTTGTGAACAGTCTGTTAGCTATCCTGGATTTGAAGCTATTGCTTTCTTAAAAAGGTTCCTACCACAATACTATTTTTTCCCTTTTTCTGGCAAATAACTTGTCATATTTATCTAAAATGATAAAATATTAGCAAAAACAGTGTTTGTGATTTGCCTGTACTTTGCCTTCTCTGATTCTCTTCCTCCCCTGGTTATGTTAGTCTGTTTGCAGAGGTATTGCAGATAGCCTAATAGTAATTGTAAATGATGCCCCATTATTTTGATTTTTGCTAGCTACATTTAATTCACATAACTCATTCACTGCTTTTTACAGCATGTTCTTGATAGTTTATCATGGAAGGAATAAAAAATCTTTGTTTGGAGCTGAAATCAGGACTTCTTGCAAAACATAAAGAAGAAAATCTTTAAAATAACAATTAACAGTTTATTGCAATTTTCTTAGTAGCTATAGCTAATTCACTATTTATGTTGGCAATTAACTTAAATGAAGAACTAGGTCACAGTGATAATTTAACCATAGATTTCAAATGGCAGGGCAAAACAAGAGCAAATGTTTAAATCCTACATACTAATCGTAATGAATTTTAGCGAAGGAAAACTTTTTGCTGTGTCTTCATCTTCTGTAATGTCATAAAAAGGATTATGGTCTGAAAATGGCTTTTTCTGAGTTCTGGAATTTCTAAGAGAATCAGCTGACCATTGGCTTTACTCTATCAAATATTTATTGAATCAGGTTTGCAGTTTAATCCTCAGAATAGTTACTCTTTTAAGATTCCCCCAACTTTAAATGCAATGCACAGCCATTTCTCAATGCTGTAGACAAAAAGAACTGCTAACAACTTCTGGATAATCCAAATATACTATCATCCTATAGCAAGGACAGGCTACCAAAACTTTCTAGATGTTTTGGACATTATATTCCTATAATCTCCAAGCAATTTGGCAAATGGTAAGGAAATTAGATTTTAAAAAACCATAGAGAACAAACCAGGTCCCTGCACTAAAGGGAGAATCATTCAACACTGGCTTTAGAGATAGACAAGCAGGATCTGGGCCCTAGAGGCCAAATTTAAGGAAGCAGCAGTAAGTCAATGCCAATGAACATGCATGCTGAATAGTTTATGGCAGAGGAAATACAAACATCTACCGGTAAATATCTTCACACATGCCTTCCTTATGATTGTGCAGATTGTCATGTAGTTTATAATTCTATTTCTTCTCCAATTATACTGCAATTATATATTATAGCTTCCAATCAGATGCATTTTTGTTCTAATAAAAATTAACAAAACATGTTTTTAATGCATAGAGATATCAAATTCCTTAAGTGCTAGAGTTCTTTTCAGTCTTTTGATTGGGATCAAGTGTAGATCAACCATGAATAAGTACTGCAATTTTTAGAAGAATCAGGAATTATTTTTGAAAGCAATAAGTTGTGATGTGAAGGAGCATCAGAGACATTCTTTGTCTAGAGGATGGTTTAACCTTGGGCCACAATGGGAATTTGGTTAAAAAAAATTAAAGTAGTTCAATGGCAAAATCCATGCTTTCCATGTTGAAAATCCATATTTCTAATTGTTAATTAATTAATTTTTAACCTGCCTCTATTGGTGACCCAAGGCAGCATAATCATAATACACTTTCCTTCTGTTTTGCTCACAACAACAATCCTGGGAGGTGAGGTGAGCTTAGGATGATTGGCCCTGGGTCACCAAGCTGGTTTTCATGCCTAAATGGGACTAGAACTCATGATTTCCAGGCTTCTAGGTCAGCTCCTTAACCACTACACCAAACTGGCTCTTGAGTTTAATTTCATGCAATTACCACAAAAGGTTCTGTTAGGTTGAGATAAATAATAATAATAATAATAATAATAATAATAATAATAATAACAACTCCGCCGTTGCCGGTCCCAAGGCCGGATGAGAAAGGAGGAAGGTTGGGAACAGGTTGGCATCTGGTCCTGTAAAAAAAACCCTGCCAACCCATACAATATGGTGAAAAAAACGAATAAGAATTCCATACCGCATCGGTCGTCGCACGGGTTAACAAGGGCCGCGGCGGATGTTGGGGTCCCTGGACATCCGTCGACAAGTGGGCTACAAGTGGACCAGCCAACAAAATGACAAAAATATAGTGCAGATGAAAACCGTGCCATAATGGCCTGTTACTACAACTCAGAGCCAGAAAAAAGAGGCTATTTAAAGCGAATGTATGAATTATGGAAACAACAATATCCAGATTCAAATGTTAGTGAACAACGACTAGCAGATCAAAGGCGATTTATTATACGGAATAAAGTGTTTAGTGAAGTTGAACATGAGGAAATTCAGGCAAATTGCAAAACCCAAAAAACAATATCACAAGCGGAAATAACTGATATTCAAGACACAACTAAAGACACTATAGTAGAACTCCCAGAAGAAGCTCTCAGGGAGGAAATAACATCACCACCACTAGAACCAGTTATCACTGAACCAACTGATGAACTAACTCAAAAACAAAAAGAATTGAAGGATAAGATCATGGAGCATTTTCTGCTTAATGAGGAAAGGCAACGTTTACCATCACTAAAAACTGTGCCTAAGAAAATTTTGGCCCCTATCATGAAAATGGTTAATGCAGTGTTTTCAACAATTGAACCGGGATCCATCTTGGAAACAAACCAGTTAATGTACAGCGCAGCTGTAATAGTCACTAATGAACTAGGCATTAAAATTAAAGTACCTAGTCACACAACAGAAAAGCATCAAAGCCAAAGTGGAAAATCCGTCTAGAACAAAAAATCAAAAAATTAAGGGCAGATGCTAGTAACTTAAAGAACATGCATGAGCAACGGCTTAAAAACAACAAAATCATAGATCGGCTAATCAGAAGATATAGATTGGATACAAGAAACATCAATGAAGCTGTAGAGATTGTAAAACAGCAGATAACAGCAACAGCTAGAAAAATTGAAAGATATGAGGCACGAATCATCCAATATAAACAAAATCAGCAATTTCGATCAGACCAACGGCGTTTTATCAAAGTCTTAATGTGAATGGTGACACCAAAAGTGAAAAACCAGAAAGGCAGGCCACAGTTGAATTCTGGAAAGAATTGTGGGAAAATGCAAAGGACTACAACAAGGAAGCAAACTGGATACATGACTTTGAGAAAAGCATTGGCAACAAACAAATGCAAGTATTAGAAATAACAACTGAGATGATCAAAAATCGAGTTAAAAAGGTAAAGAATTGGACATCACCTGGAAAGGACCAATTACATGGTTTCTGGCTCAAATATCTGACCAGTTTACATGCAATATTGGCCAGGCAACTGAATGAAATTTTACAAAAGGGCCAAATTGATGAATGGTTGACAACTGGAAAAACATACTTGATTCAGAAAGATCCAACTAAAGGAACAACACCTGAAAACTATAGACCAATAACATGCTTACCAACAACCTTCAAATTACTCACGGGCATTATTGCAGATAACATGATGGATTATTTGGAAACAAACAACATCTTGCCAGTAGAGCAAAAAGGCAACAAAAGAAGGAGCAGAGGCACAAAAGATCAGCTTCTAATTGATAAAATGATATTAGAAAATTGTAAGAACAGAAAAAACGAACTTGAATATGGTCTGGATTGATTACAAAAAGGCATTTGACTCACTGCCACATAGTTGGATCATAAAATGCTTAGAAACAACTGGCATTAGCAAAAATATTACATCCTTTACTGAAAAGGCAATGAAACAATGGAGAACTGAGTTGGCAGTAGGGAATGAGAGCTACGGAATGGTTAATATCAAGCGAGGAATTTTCCAGGGTGATTCACTTTCACCTCTTCTCTTCATCATCGCAATGATCCCACTATCAGTAATCTTAAAAAAAATGAAATTAGGCTACCAAACAGCCAAAAAAGCTGAAAAAATTTCACATTTACTATATATGGATGATTTGAAACTCTATGGAAAGTCAGAAATAGAAATCCAATCATTGACAAATACAGTCCGAGTATTCAGCACCGATATTTCAATGCAGTTTGGCATGGAAAAATGCGCCACTGTATCCATAAAAAGGGGCAAAATCACTGCATCTGAGGGAATTGAAATGCCCAATGGCCAACTAATTAAATGCAAAGAAAATGAAGCCTACAAATACTTAGGCATTCTGCAGTTGGATAACATCAAGCATGGAGAAGTAAAACTATTGTCAGACGAGAGTACACCAACAGAGTTAGGAAAATTTTGAAATCTAAATTGAATGGTGGAAATACAATCAAGGCCATAAATACCTGGGCAATACCAGTTATAAGATACACAGCTGGCATAGTTAACTGGACACAAGCTGATTTGGACCTTTTGGACCAAAAAACCAGGAAACTAATGACAATGCACTACAGTTTTCATCCACGTGGTGATACTGATAGACTATATCTGCCCCGAAAATCAGGTGGCAGAGGATTATTACAAGTGAAGCAAACAGTTGAAGAAGAAAAACATGCACTGGCTGATTATTTAAAAGAAAGTCAAGAACATCTATTAATCGAAGTAAAGAACAAAAATCTACTGAAGGCCCAACAGACAAAACAAGAATACAGAAAATATGTGATAAAATCAAGAATGGAGAGTTGGCAGAACAAAGCACTGCATGGTCAATTTCTGGAAAAAATAAAAGATAAAGTGGACAGGGAACAAACTTGGTTATGGTTAAAAACAGGTACATTAAAGAAAGAAACAGAGTCACTAATCCTGGCTGCGTAAGAACAAGCTATCCGCACAAATGCCATTAAGGCCAAAATCGAAAAATCCTCTGATGATGCCAAATGCAGACTTTGCAAAGAAGCTGACGAAACTATTGATTACATACTCAGCTGCTGTAAAAAAATCACGCAGACTGATTATAAATTGCGGCACAATTCAGTAGCACAAATGATCCATTGGAATTTGTGCAAAAATTATAATATTAAAACAGCAACAAACTGGTGGGAACATCAGCCTGAAAGAGTCACAGAAAATCAGATGGTCAAGATCTTGTGGGATTTCCGTATACAAACCGACAAAATACTGGCGCATAATACACCAGACATCACACTGGTTGAGAAAAATAAGGTCACAATCATAGACATCGCAATACCAGGTGATAGCAGGGTCGCCGAGAAGGAACATGAAAAAATCGCAAGATACCAGGACTTAAAAATCGAAATTCAACGACTATGGCACAAACCAGCAATGGTAATTCCAGTGGTAATTGGCACACTGGGTGCTATTCCAAAAGCACTGGAATTACATTTAAAACAGTTAAAAATTGACAAAATCACCATCAGTCAAATGCAAAAAGCCGCACTGCTTGGATCTGCACGCATATTGCGAAAATACGTTACGACGTCCTAGGCCCCTGGGTGGGGCCCGACTAGTAACCAATGCCAAATCCGGCGAAACAACTGGCCGCTGTGATACAATTGTATAATAATAATAATAATTGCCGGTCAACTCCGCTGTTGCCGGTCCCAAGAACTCCGCCGTTGCCGGTCCCAAGCCCGGATGAGAAAGGAGGAGGGTTGGGGTCAGGTTGGCATCTGGTCCCGTAAAAAAAACCCCGCCAACCCATACAATATGGTGAAAAAAACAAATAAGAATTCCATACCGCATCGGTCGTCGCGCGGGTTAACAAGGGCCGCGGCGGATGTTGGGGTCCCTGGACATCCGTCGACAAGTGGGCTACAAGTGGACCAGCCAACAAAACGACAAAAATATAGTGCAGATGAAAACCGTGCCATAATGGCGTGTTACTACAACTCAGAGCCAGAAAAAAGAGGCTATTTAAAGCAAATGTATGAATTATGGAAACAACAATATCCAGATTCAAATGTTAGTGAACAACGACTAGCAGATCAAAGGCGATTTATTATACGGAATAAAGTGTTTAGTGAAGTTGAACATGAGGAAATTCAGGCAAATTGCAAAACCCAAAAAACAATATCACAAGCGGAAATAACTGATATTCAAGACACAACTAAAGACATTATAGTAGAACTCCCAGAAGAAGCTCTCGGGGAGGAAATAACATCACCACCACTAGAACCAGTTATCACTGAACCAACTGATGAACTAACTCAAAAACAAAAAGAATTGAAGGATAAGATCATGGAGCATTTTCTGCTTAATGAGGAAAGGCAACGATTACCATCACTAAAAACTGTGCCTAAGAAAAGTTTGGCCCCTATCATGAAAATGGTTAATGCAGTGTTTTCAACAATTGAACTGGGATCCATCTTGGAAACAAACCAGTTAATGTACAGCGCAGCTGTAATAGTCACTAATGAACTAGGCATTAAAATTAAAGTACCTAGTCACACAACAGAAAAAGCATCAAAGCCAAAGTGGAAAATCCGTTTAGAACAAAAAATCAAAAAATTAAGGGCAGATGCTAGTAACTTAAAGAACATGCATGAGCAACGGCTTAAAAACAACAAAATCATAGATCGGCTAATCAGACGATATAGATTGGATACAAGAAACATCAATGAAGCTGTAGAGATTGTAAAACAGCAGATAACAGCAACAGCTAGAAAAATTGAAAGATATGAGGCACGAATCATCCAATATAAACAAAATCAACAATATCGATCAGACCAACGGCGTTTTTATCAAAGTCTTAATGTAAATGGTGACACCAAAAGTGAAAAACCAGAAAAACAGGCCACAGTTGAATTCTGGAAAGAATTGTGGGAAAATGCAAAGGACTACAACAAGGAAGCAAACTGGATACATGACTTTGAGAAAAGCATTGGCAACAAGCAAATGCAAGTATTAGAAATAACAACTGAGATGGTCAAAAATCGAGTTAAAAAGGTAAAGAATTGGACATCACCTGGAAAGGACCAATTACATGGTTTCTGGCTCAAATATCTGACCAGTTTACATGCAATATTGGCCAGGCAACTGAATGAAATTTTACAAAAGGGCCAAATTGATGAATGGTTGACAACTGGAAAAACATACTTGATTCAGAAAGATGAAGCTAAAGGAACAACACCTGAAAACTACAGACCAATAACATGCTTGCCAACAACCTTCAAATTACTCACAGGCATTATTGCAGATAACATGATGGATTATTTGGAAACAAACAACATCTTGCCAGTAGAGCAAAAAGGCAACAAAAGAAGGAGCAGGGGCACCAAAGATCAGCTTCTAATTGATAAAATGATATTAGAAAATTGTAAGAACAGAAAAACGAACTTGAATATGGTCTGGATTGATTACAAAAAGGCATTTGACTCACTGCCACATAGTTGGATCATAAAATGCTTAGAAACAACTGGCATTAGCAAAAATATTACATCCTTTACTGAAAAGGCGATGAAACAATGGAGAACTGAGTTGGCAGTAGGGAATGAGATCTACGGAATAGTTAATATCAAGCGAGGAATTTTCCAGGGTGATTCACTTTCACCTCTTCTCTTCATCATCGCAATGATCCCACTATCAGTAATCTTAAAAAAAATGAAATTAGGCTACCAAACAGCCAAAGAAGCTGAAAAAATTTCACATTTACTATATATGGATGATTTGAAACTCTATGGAAAGTCAGAAATAGAAATCCAATCATTGACAAACACAGTCCGAGTATTCAGCACCGATATTTCAATGCAGTTTGGCATGGAAAAATGCGCCACTATATCCATAAAAAGGGGCAAAATCACTGCATGTGAGGGAATTGAAATGCCCAATGGCCAATTAATTAAATGCAAAGAAAATGAAGCCTACAAATACTTAGGCATTCTGCAGTTGGATAACATCAAGCATGGAGAAGTAAAAACTATTGTCAGGCGAGAGTACACCAACAGAGTTAGGAAAATTTTGAAATCTAAATTGAATGGTGGAAATACAATCAAGGCCATAAATACCTGGGCAATACCAGTTATAAGATACATAGCTGGTATAGTTAACTGGACACAAGCTGATTTGGACCTTTTGGACTGAAAAACCAGGAAACTAATGACAATGCACTACAGTTTACATCCACGTGGTGATACTGATAGACTGTACCTGCCCCGAAAATCAGGTGGCAGAGGATTATTACAAGTGAAGCAAACAGTTGAAGAAGAAAAACATGCACTGGCTGATTATTTAAAAGAAAGTCAAGAACATCTATTAATCGAAGTAAAGAACAAAAATCTACTGAAGGCCCAACAGACGAAACAAGAATACAGAAAAGATGTGATAAAATCAAGAATGGAGAGTTGGCAGAACAAAGCACTGCATGGCCAATTTCTGGAAAAAATAAAAGATAAAGTGGACAGTGAACAAACTTGGTTATGGTTAACAACAGGTTCATTAAAAAAAGAAACAGAGTCACTAATCCTGGCTGCGCAAGAACAAGCTATCCGCACAAATGCCATTAAGGCCAAAATCGAAAAATCCTCTGATGATGCCAAATGCAGACTTTGCAAAGAAGCTGATGAAAGTGTTGATCACATACTCAGCTGCTGTAAAAAAATCGCGCAGACTGATTATAAATTGAGGCACAATTCAGTAGCACAAATGATCCATTGGAATTTGTGCAAAAATTATAATATTAAAACAGCAACAAACTGGTGGGAACATCAGCCTGAAAAAGTCACCGAAAATCAGATGGTCAAGATCTTGTGGGATTTCCGTATACAAACCGACAAAATACTGGCGCATAATACACCAGACATCACACTGGTTGAGAAAAATAAGGTCACAATCATAGACATCGCAATACCAGGTGATAGCAGGGTCGCCGAGAAGGAACATGAAAAGATCACAAGATACCAGGACTTAAAAATCGAAATTCAACGACTATGGCACAAACCAGCAGTGGTAATTCCAGTGGTAATTGGCACACTGGGTGCTATTCCAAAAGCACTGGAATTACATTTAAAACAGTTAAAAATTGACAAAATCACCATCAGTCAAATGCAAAAAGCCGCACTGCTTGGATCTGCACGCATATTAAGAAAATACGTTACGACGTCCTAGGCCCCTGGGTGGGGCCCGACTAGTAACCAATGCCAAATCCGGTGAAACAACTGGCCGCTGTGATACAATTGTATAATAATAATAATAATAATAATAATAATAATAATAATAATAATAAAAACAAAAACAAAAAAAACCATGGAAGAAATCTAAGTTAGGACCAAAGAGTAAATTACATCTTAAGGACAAGATCAAGTTGATGGACTGAGGAAGAAATGATGACAAATGTTATAAACACATGCTTGAATTTAAAACTGTATTGGTTCTCAAGAAAAAAATAACTAGAAATCCCTATTAATACTGTTATGCAGAAAGACCAATAATAGCTGGATACAAGAGACTCAGGAGACTGACATGCTTAAAATACCCAAATATGGAAACAGACAGCAAAGAAGTCATGGGAAAGACCTGGGTTCTAGCAATATCAGGACTCCAGAGAATTCTCTGCAGAAAGTCCCAAGACCACTAATTTTCAGGACTTAGCATAGCATTGTCCCATTTGGAGTATGGACTCCAAACTTAGTGTCTGCTAATGGTCTGTTAAGAGTGGATAATGATTTACTGTTAGGTTATCAAGATTTCTGTTCTTCTTGCATCCACAATTGTAATTCTACTGACTCATCACATTTACCCACATTAAAATTGTGTCATTCTACAGTTCTATTGCAAATGCAAACTACATTTAAAAAAAAAACCCGACTACATCTCTTTTTTAAAACAAACAAACAAAGTATTGGGAAGATTTAATGACATAATGGTAGCTCGATTAGGACATCAAAATTAATTTCAGTTTCCCTGAGGTGTTGTATTTTAATTAACAATTCCATGATCTTACTCTATTAATTAGCATACTGAAAGAATAATAAGTTTCAGATGAGTTTAATTGTAATAAAGCATTTCATCTCCTAAAAAAATAATAAAAGGAATTAAAAGTCTCCATCCAATTTATTTTCTGCATTTAATAGCAATGTTTAGAGACACTATTGAATGTAGCTGCAGAGTAATCTTTTTTAATTCATAAAAGTTTTATTTTTGGGTGCTTAATTCCTTTCAAATATCTTCCTGATGGCATGTTGATGATATTATTCTGTTCCCTTGCAGTAGTTATTTCTGCTAGACATCACATCAGTTCATTCCTCATAATGTTTTCTCTGCCATTAATGCAGATAACAAAAAGAAGGCTATATAGTCTGTTAAGGAACCTTTTGCACTGATCAGCTCAACTGGCTGTTTTCCATTAACATTCCACCAGAATGAATAGCAGGTTCAAATGGTGCTGATGCATTCCCAGCACAGCAGGTTCACTCTGTCTGAAGATACCTGGTAAATTCAGTGGTCAGTAAGCAACTGATAAATTACCAGGCAAATCCCTGAACATTTTTTTCCTAAGTACAAGGAACAGGATTGCCCATTAAATACTGTGAAATGCACAAGAGACAAACCTATCTCCTTAATTTATCTCCGAATGTGTCCTGTTATTTATTTTTTTCCCATGTGTAACCCACAGGGAAAAGTTTCTGCTCTCAGCAAGATTTTCAGATCTGATCAGGAATTTTTGAATAAACAAGCAGAAATACTGGAACATATCTGGCTCCCATTTAGAGTTTCGCCTACATTATAGGTCAATTGAACTCAGCCACCAAGTAAAGAAATGCATTTATGAAAGAGACAGGTAACTTTATTGATAGAACAAAAATTTGTCCTGAGCAAATTTTGTGTGCTTATTGTATTAAATGCATTTAATAGAAGAAAGAAGGGAGAAGAAAGGATAAAACTGGTCGTATTTATCTTTTAAGGTTTAGCTTACTGAGAATAGATGTTACCCAATGTGGCATTTTTCATGTACTTTTTGAACAGTTTATTGTTGCAAACCATGGCAGATGTCACCAATATACCTTTTCCCCTATTTGAATCATGCTTCCTCTTGAAGTTCTCTTATCCTAAATGACAACATGAAGGAACATGGTTGCCTGAAAGCTTTAGGTGCTGCAACAGGACCAAAAACACTGAAATGAGTTTCCAAGACTCAAAATATAATTTTTCCCCAATAAGGTTGGAGCATGGCATGTACATTTCATATATTAATAGGATCTGTCCACAGAGGAACATTTGACCAAGGCCTCACTCTCCTGTTTTGGCACAGATAATTTATTGCTGTGATTTGACCCAATTCCTCAACCCTTTGTTTCTGCCTCTGGAACTAATTTTTTTGTCCTAACTATTGGGGTGGAATGGGCTTTCCTACACTTTGGACCAATTAAAATTCACTATTCTCTTTCTATCCATTTAAGACACAACACAAGTGGCTCCTAGTAGTTAATCTGCTCTTAGCACCAAGATCTACACACAGAATAAAAACATAAAACCCAATAGAAACATAAACACTGGTCAAGCTGTAGGTGTGGTGGTGCCCATTCATTCTCCAAAAAAAGACATTCAAGTCCTGCCTTTTACAGAGACCAATAATAAAAGTATTAATCTAATCTTCAGGACAGAGTATTCTATAAAGTGCTAGAAAAACTTTGCTTCTCCACCCTTGCCTCCTTCATCTCTCCTGCATGCTTTAAAAAAATTAATACAATTCATGGAGGTCATGAGGCTCAGTGGCTATTAGATTTTATTTTATTTTATTTTATTTGTTTGTTTGTTTGTTTGTTTGTTAAACATGTACAAGATAACAAGTATAGCAGAGGTGGATTCCTACCAGTTTGGCCAAATCGGTAGTGGTATGGCGGCCTGGGTTGGTGGAACTGGCAGCAACCCAGGCTTGACACGCCCTCGAACCGGTTCCCTGATATCCGTTTGTCACCGCCACCATCTTGTTTTTGCACATGCACAGAATAATTTTAATTGAACTGTGCATGTGCGCCTGAGTAAACCAGCAGTAAAGCTGGCCAGAACCCACCTCTGAAGTTATAGCTATGAACAGAAACATGAACAAAGGAAGTAAATACAGATAAATGGGGACAGTAAGACGGGGACAGTAGGCATGCTGGTGCACTTATGCACACCCCCTTTACAGACTTCTTAGGAATAGGGTGAGGTCCACGGTAAGACAGTTTGAGATTGAAGCTGTGAGGGTTTGAGGTTGTAACAACGGAGTCAGGTAGAGCATTCCAGGTACTGACCATTCTGTTGCTGAAATTGCATTTTCTGCAATCGAGTTTGAAGCAGTTTTCCTTCAGTTTGTATCAATGGTTTACCCGTGTATTATTGTGGTTGAAACTGATTTGATTTGATTTGATTTAATGAATTTATAGGCCGCCCAATCCCGAAGGACTCCAGGCGGCTTACAGAAAATAAATTTTAAAAAGTAAAGAGTTAAAAAACGGAGGAAGAACAGATTAAAAAAAACCACATTATGCACCCAGTCTAATCGGGGCTGGACCTCGGTCATGACTGCAGCGTAGATGCTGGTTACTCCCATCCATTGGAGACTACTGGCTTCCCTGTGTAGTCGGGTGGCACTCTGAGAAGAGACTGCTCCACTAGGACACCAAGATCCCTCTCATAATTATTACTGTTGAGCCAGGTACTGGCCATTCTATACCCATGCATTTGGGTTGTTTTCTCTCTCTCTTGGTTTTCTAACCATTGAACAACATCTTGGGTAGAACCCACTGCTCAGGTCTGTTAATATCCTTCTGAATCTTGAGTCTGCCTTCCAAAGTGTTGTCAACTAATGTCATTTCCATGACCTGGAAATAAATCCAGACAGAAATGGGTTTACATAATCTGCTTCTTTGAGAGCGCTCTGTAACTCACAGCAACAAATTTTATCATATTTATTTATTTATGATCAGTGGACTGCAAAGTAACTGAAACAGTAAGAACAAAATCCATTTAAAGAAGCACATAAAGATAGGCTCAAATAAAATAAGATCAATAAAACCAACATGTTCACCTATCAAAATGACACAAAACCTATCTTTTCTCATTTTTCAAAGTTCATGGGAGGGCAGGGGAGGAACCAGTTCATTTCTTTTAATTCTATTGGAAGCAGTAAGTAGAGAAGCAAGGAAAGGAAAATAGATGATTTGTGGGGAAGATGATGCACATGTTGTTCCCAAATTTTCAGCAATCCAGAGATCAAGAAATAGATGATAGACAGACAAACAGACATGTATGTGGAGCTGTAGTATCTCTGTAGTAATATTAAATTGCATCTTTGTAACCTAATTTGATTTAAGGCTATGGTTTTCCCAGTTGCAATGTATGGCTGTGAAAGTAAGAAATAAGAAAGGCTGACTGCCAAAGAATTGAGGCCTTTGAATTCTGGTGCTGGAGAAGACTCCTGCAAGTCCCTTGGACTGCAAGGCAATCAAACCAATCAGTCCTACAGGAGATCACCTTGATTGCTCTTTAGAAAGCCAGATCCTGAAGAGGAAACTCAAATACTTTGGCTACGTAGTGAGAAGGAAGGACTCACTGGAGAAGAGCCTAATGCTTGGGAAAGATTGGGGGCAAAAGAAGAAGGGAATGACAGAGAATGAGGTGGCTGCATGGAGCAGTAGGCATAAGCTTAAATGGACTCCAGAGGATGGTAGAGGGGAGGAAGGCCTGGAGGAATGTTGTCCATGGGGTTGTAATGGGTCCGACACAACTTTGCAACTAACAACAACAATGATTTAAGGTGAGAAAAAAAATGCAGGTATCACTGCATGAATATTTTCATCCTTATTCTGGAGCATTGTGTTTCTTAATATCCGTGGTTCAAGAGAATTTGATACTGCCCATCTGATGGTCTGAGTCATGAAAGTTATCTTTTGCTTCACCTCTTCAGAATCCTACTTCAGGTAACTTTATGAAATAGTTATGAACTTAACCAGTTACTAGTTGTAATATTTAGATTGTCTACAATTTAAACATGGGCATGCGCACTACCCCTCCATGCCCTATTTTGGGCCTAACAGGCCTCCCTGAATCCTCCTGAAGCCAAAAATGCACTGTCACCCACCCCCTGCACTCTCCCTGTGCAGCGGAGACCCCAAAATTAGCTGGCTGGCGGGAGGCATGCACCAGTGGTGGGTTTCTGCTGGTTCGCAGCAGATCGGGAGAACCAGATGGTGAAATGGACCCGGAAGTAACTTCCAGAATGGCTGCCCTGGCCCTGTCGCGCTCCACACTCATCCCCACCTGGCGGAGAGGTCCAGCGCACAATCCACCAGACAGCAGAGGCAAGCTCAGGAGTTTTTTCCTGCATTCCCCTCTGTCTTGCCACCTCCAATCTCCCAAAGTTCTTTCCACAACGTGTGATAGCTTTGTCCAGGATTCCCCTCTGTCTTGCTTCGTCTGATCTCCCAAAGTTCTTTCCCCAGTGTGTGATAGTTTTCTACTGGATTCCTCTCTGTCCTGCCTTCTCTGATCTCCCTAATTTTGGCCCTTAATCCTCCAGTTGTCTATTTTCGGGACGTTTTCTCCTCTCCCCCCCCCTTTCATAGGCATTCCAAAAATTTTTGCCACATGGCTTGGGGGTGGTGGTCAGGTGACTGAGTGTGCATGAGTGAAGTCAAGTTAGCCATACCTGCCCGGTCACATGACTGCCAAGTCACACCCACAAAGTAGACCACACCCACAGAATAGGTTCTAAAAAAATTGAAACCCACCACTGGCTTGCACGCATGCACAGTGAAGCTGAGCTGGCTGACAGCTTGCATGCCAGCAGAGAGGAACCAGCGTGCCACCTGTGGCACTCATGCCATAGGTTTGCCATGACAGTTATATACAGTAGGTTCCAGCATTTGAAAGTAGTTTCTAAATTTGGCATTTACACACACACACACAAAATAGAAGGACGTGGCTGATATTTTGTGCAATTTTATTTCTTTCTAAGTGATACATAGAATGTATAACACTTCACAATGGAGATGATTATAGCTGCTAGATAAGGGGACCTCCTGGGAAACTAAAAAAAAATATCAATAGCAATGTTTAACTACATGAACCTTATTTGCATTATTAGCTCTGCTGTGCGGTACCCTCAGTAAGCTAATGGCATGATTTTGAAGAAGCTTTTTAGATTATGGGTAAGTAAATAACCTTCAGGGTTCCCATTGACCACACAACTCATTTCAAATTTTGCACATTATAGTTATAAAAACTACTTTTTGTTTATTTTACATTTTACATGGTATGCAAATGTGTTAGATGTATTCCTTCTATTCTGATTTGGTGCTTGCTCTATTCTAATGGGCACATACAGTGGAGGGAAGCATAATCAAAGTTTTCTTGGACATTGAGCACCAAGGAAATTCATAGGATCAGATGCGGAGTATAGAGATAGTCAAGGCTTAGAAATCTGAGGAACCAATTCAGTCAGTCTCCTGAGCACAGAAATATATAGGATAGCTATTGCAACAGAGGTGGTATTCAGACCACCACCACCTCGGTATTCTGGAGAGCAGAAATTTTGAGAATGGGGAGGGATTTTCCAATACTTTTCTTGGCAGTCAGAACCATTAATCAGTGGAATGACTTGCCTCCAGAAGTTGTGGGTGCTGCAACACTGGAGATTTTTAAGAAGAGGTTGGGCAACCATAGGGTCTCCTGCTTGAGCAAGAGCTTGGACTAGAAGACCTCCAAGGTCATTTCCAACTCTGTTATTTTGTTATTCATATATATTATATACATATCAGTTGTGGGTTCCGGGCGGTATGGACTGATACGGTGTACTGGTAGTAGCCGGGAGCAGCAGCCACCATACTGGTACGGTGGCTCATTTGGCCCACCCGCCCGCATTCCATAGCTGTTTATAATGCGATCTTCCAACTGCCCACACACGCATGTGCACACAGCATGCAGCTCCTGCACGACCTCCGCCGATCAGCTGGGTGTCACAGGACAGCTGTGTGCATGTGTGTACAGCCCAACTAGGACACCCGGCCCCGTGCACAGTGTACCGGTCGCGACGGGATCCGGAACCCACCACTGATAAATATATAATATAAGCAGAAAATTTTGGTGTTATATCAAGATACATTAATAATAGGGTCTGTGAAAGAACCAGTCTTTAAGGGATTTTAACATTATATCAACATATTTGGAAATAGCAGGGGGAGGTTGTTTTATAAAGTGGAAACTACACTGCCTTTGGGATGTCCCTTCTGTCACCTCACAACTGTGGAGAACCTTAACCTTCCCAACCTGATGCATATATAGAACAGGTGATGCTATCGAGAGAAGGTCTTCAAAAGAACCTTGTAGCCATGTTATGTGTGGTAATAAAGATTAACATCAGCACTTTAAATTGGATTGGAAATCTACTGGCAATTTCTGCAGAACTGGATAGTTGTGACATTTCATATTATGATTTTGATCTTCTGACGCTGGAAGAGAGATAAGTTCAGTATTCTTCAGCCTGTGACATTGTTTTTTTTAATGGAACCAAATGAGTGGTTTTGGAAGGAAAAGAAGGGCAGGAGCTGATACCTTTAGGCTGCAACCTTAAAACAACTGACTTTTCCTTCTGAAGACAAGAGTGAAAACTCCAACCTTCAGGGGGGAAAATAACCCTGCACAATAAAATGTTGCCACCATGTGGTGGCTCTGGTGTACTACATTTTCATCTGATGTCTGAGGCAAATCCATGTTCTTTCACCAGAATGTGTGAAGTAGGCACTATAAAACTATAAACTCAGCTATCATATTAGAGCAGTGAATGATTTTTAATGATATATAGAAAAATAAAAGAATGTGCCAAAAACTGTAGGTACTTGATAATTTCTGACCAGCCAAAGCATAATGCATTAAAGGGCGGCCTACAAATTCTAATAAATTCTAAATTCTAAATTCTAAATTCTAAAAAAGGAGGCATTTAACTAATATTAATGAGAAATGCACTCATATCATGACAACCTAATTGAGTACTGTTTACACAATTGTGTTTACTCAATTGTATAATACCACCCAGAAATTGTAAACAGTACTCAATTAGGTTGTCATGATAGTTTTTATAACTCAGACAAAACTGTTGTCAAGGAACACATAACGTTATAATCAAAGTTTTTAAAGTCTAAAGTGTTTGTTTAAATAAAAAACTATTTTAAAAAGACAAACAGATGTCGCATCATTGAGCAAAGCATTGTTGACATACATACTTATTTATTTATAATACTTATTTTCTCATATTGTTAATATGTTTCTCGGATGAGATGGGGTGGAATTTTCAGTGAATATAAGCCACTGGTCCTAATAAAAATTAGAAGGCTTTAAAAATATACATTTCAGGCATAACATCTGCTTATAAATAAATAAAATAATTAGAGACAGTGGAACCAGAAAGCAAGTCACTTCAATTGCCCTAGAATGAAAATTAATCCTGATCATTCATATGTGTTTTTCTCTCAGTGTGTGTATCACATCTTTAAAATGTTATGTCATTAGAGAAACTAAAATAATAAAAAAAATCCAATGCCAAAACAGTCCCCCTGCACGCATTAGTGTTCCATGAATGCCTGAGTGAATGAACAAGTAGATAGTTCAGTGCTCTTGACACCTACAAAATGTTATCAACAGAAAGAAAGAGAGATGAGGCCATCTAATTATATAATATTGGAAGAATACATGCATAATTATAGAACTGCAATGACAGTTGCTTGCTATGTCCACTATCAGGCACTCTGGGTGGCAATTTATCTTTGGATTTCTCATTCATTTGTATAAGAAACAGCAGGAGGTGGTCCCTGGGCATTCTAAGTAATGGCAGAGATTTTAAGCAAAACCCCATTGTAGATTCTGTTTTAAAGAGATATTACATGTGCCATTTAAAACATTTTTAGCCTTTCTCCTGCTTGGAATGTACATATGTCAAAGACAGAAATATAATTTTACAATTTGTAAAAAGCTGAATTATATAATTGTATTTCAGCATTTTATATTACATTTACGGTATTTGTAAAATGTATTGGCCACCCATTTTATCCAGAGTAACTCTGAGTGGCTTGCAGTCATAAAATTAGTTTTACAAATCAGTTGGAGTATATGTAGGATAGTATATTTACAGACATATGAGGCCTGCATTTGTCCTCTGAATGGCATGTTAAAGGACTGTAGTGAAATTCTGATGTAATTCAAATCCTCCTTGAATTTAAATTTCATTAATTTTATACACTTAATCTAACATTCTCTGTGCATATAATAATAATTTTCCTTTTTGCAGATTAATTTGTAGGATTTCTGAGAGTTATCTCTCAAGGTTTTGAAGGATGGATACACCTCTGATGACACACGTTGTATCAGTGGTGGGATTCCAAATTTTTATTACTGGTTCTGTGGGTGTGGCTTGGTGGGTGTGGCATGGCTTGGTGGGCATGGCTTGGTGGGTGTGGCAGGGGAAGGCTATTGTAAAATCTCTGTTCCCTCCCCACTTCAGGGGAAAGTTACTGGAAAAATCCCCATTTTCTTCTGATCAGCTGGGACTCGGGAGGCAGAGAATAGATGGGGGAGGGACCAGTCAGAGGTGGTATTTACCACTTCTCCAAACAACTCAAAATTTCCACTGGTTCTCCAGAACTGGTCAGAACCTGCTGAATACCACTGTATGCTTTACTCTGGATAATAGATTACTCTGGGAAGCCCATATTAAGATCTAAAACTTATGTGCACCTTTTCTTGTTGGTGAAAGTTTCTTCAGAACGATCAATCTGATAATCCTTGTTGTCTTTATCATGTGCCTAATATATTTTCTAAGTTATAAAAAATTAAGACAAACAGTACAGAAGGAACCTAAATGATCTGGACAGGAGTTTGTTTGAATTTCCCTTTCTCTTGATGAAACTCAGAGCAGCATATGTTTTTCTTTCTCTTTTATTTTTTGAGTGATAAACTATATCTAGGTCAACTACGTGAGATAAGATAAATGATAAAAAGTAAGAAACTCCAAATCACTTGTTCTCCTATTGCTAGAGATGGTTATATATTCATTCAAATATATGAATTGTGCCATTTAATTCTTTCAAACAGTTACCAGCTTAGCAGTGCTTTCAGCCCTTTAGCTAAATTTCACAGGCCAAAAACATCTTTATTGATTAATATGTATGTATTTATGGTGTGCCCAAATATGGGAGGGAGCATACTGCTTCCCTTTTCTGTCTATCAGCTCACTCTGGGAGCCATCCAGGCAGAAAGCCATTTTTTTTAATGTTGCCTTTGTTACATTTGTGTTGCAATTGTGCTGATAAATAAATAAAGGAAGACTAGTATAGATCTAGTTCAAGCTATTTAGCTCTCATCAGCTAGTCATATCCTTACTGGGAATCGAACCTGGGCTGTATTACATATTAGGCAGTTATATTAGCCACTGAGCCACAGGTTGTGACACAATACATACCTATTTCCCTGGCTTAGCTGATAAAGGAGAGGAGCCTGTGGCTTAGTGGCTAATATAACTGCCTGATATGTAATATAGCTCAGGTTCGATTCCCAGTAAGGGTATGGCTAGCTGATGAGAGCTAAATAGCTTGAAATAGATCTATACTAGTCTCCCTTTATTTATTTATCAGCACAATTGCAACACACACATGCACACACACACACACACACACACACACATTCATCCTGAGATATCACCTTGCCAACAAAGTCCATAACAATGGTTTTTCCAATAATAATGTATGGTTATGAAAGTTGGACCATAAGGAAGATTGAACACTGGGGAATTGTGGTGTTGGAGAACACTTTTGAAAGTCCCTTGGACTGCAAAGAGATAAAATCAGTCAATCCTGAAGGAAATCAACCGCAATTATCCTTTAGAAGGACACATTACAAAGCTGAAACCTTGGCCACCAAATGAAAAGATAGGATTCACTGGTAAAGAGCCTGATATTGGGAAAGATTGAAGGCAAAAGGAAAGAGGGATGGCAGAGGATGAGATGGATAGTTAATGTTATCAACCCAGTGGGCATGAATTTGGGCAGACTCAGAGAGACAGGGGAGGACAGGGGTGGATGGGCTGGTGTGCTGTGATCCATGGGGTTCATAGCAAAAAATTGAACATGACTTAGCGACTGAATGACAATATATACAGAATCCATCTTACAATATGTTACACATCAAAAGTTTTGAAGCTACCTGAATCTTACTTAAAATATATATGAATCAACGAGACTTAGCCATAACTGACTAAATCTGAACCCACCTAATGGATATGAAGATGAAAATAGGAAACAATAAAACAAACAATAATACAGTAAGGCTATCATTTATAGTTAATTTGAAGTTTGCTACTTTTTAGTTAGAGTGATTTGTATTGTTAAGTACCAACAACCTAATGACAGAAAGCCTGCCATTAATTGCCATCTCTTCCTAGGATTTTTAGTTTAAAAAAAAAAAAAGATCTGAAGACATGGTGCTTTTATAGTCCATGCCTGAGCTCATCACTAAAAGCAATTCAAAAATTAAGCATGAATAATGCAAATATAGATTTCTTTGATATATATGCAAATGACTGAAGTTATGTACAGTCTCCTTCCATAGAAGCTGCATCATAAACTGAAATAAAAATCCATGCGATGATTCAAGTAGAACAGAATTGCTATATGTAGATTTGTATAGTTCTAAAGCAAAGTTTTAGGGACGTGGTGGCTCAGTGGCTAAGATGCTGAGCTTGTTTATCAGAAAGGTCGGCAGTTCAGCAGTTTGAATCTCGCATAATGGATTGAGCTCCTGTTACTTGTCCCAGCTTCTGCTAACCTAGCAGTTCGAAAGGAAGTAAAAATGCAAGTAGAAAAATAGGGACCACCTTTGGTGGGAAGGTAATAGCATTCCATGTGCCTTCGGTGTTTATTCATGTCAGCCACATGACTACAGAGATGTCTTCAGACAGCGCTGGCTCTTCAGCTTTGAAACAGAGATCAGCACTGCCCCTTAGAGCCGGGAATGACTAGCACATATGTGCGATGGGAACCTTTATCTTTAAAGCAAAGTTATGTGCAAACTACAAAGTTGCAATAGATTGCTTATCATAACAAGGGTCACTTAGGTGAGGTGGGAAGTGTAACACTTTAAGAAATAAATAAACAGTATAGATCTTTTCACAATGAAAGGCAGAATGGCAGCTTAGCATTTCAAATAATCAAGACTCTCATGCATAAAGAAATTAATATCAACAAAATGCAGACACCTCTGAGAAGTTTGACTTTAAAAATAAATGTCCCCTGTTTTTTTACACATTGTGTTCCCTTTCTCAATTAAGTATCTCCTACAAATATAACTCTGTGCGCAGTGTATGTGTCAGAGTGCCTCCTTTTCCTTCTTTAACACATAAGGGTATACAAAATGAACAACAGGGTAGGCAAACAAATAGTGATTATAGCTTCAGAAATGACATCTCCTATATAATGCTTCACGGTGCTGAGCAATATATACTCTTTATCTCTTCAATTTCCATCTACTTCTTTGTTAATAAGCACTGAGTACAAAGCAGAACAAAGCCTTAACCCTAGAATTAGTCTGAGCCTACTGTGGGCTGGTCTCACTCATTCAACCTTTACTGTCATAGTAACAACGTCTACAGGGTCAAATATTATTCCAGGTCTTTGCCATTCTTTCATCTGAGTCCAAGGATGTCCTTGGATTGGCAACCTCTTTTATTCAACCTATATCTTTCCTATAGTTGTTCATTCTACAGTATATACAGAATACAGTCCCTTATGCTAGCTGGAATACATTTTTTAAGTATGTATGTGGGAGAGAGATATACCTGTTTGTTAAACATTCAGTGTGGTTTGTGTACTGCATAAACCAGCCGAAATCCTCCATTCTAACTTTAGCCCTTCTGTTAAGCCATAAACTGAAATGAAGAAGGATTCATTTTACAATTTTGTGGGAGAGCTGGGTAACATTGTAAGAGTGGTAAAACCAATGTTATCTTCACTCTAAATCTGAAAACTAAGATTTAATAGGAGAGTTATAATACACGGAGTTAATGAAATGCTCCTGAGCAAATAGATCATCATGTTCTTCAGACCAATTCATTATAAACTGCATGCCTCATTTACATGCATTTCAGATATTTTTTTCCCAAAGAGATAACAAAAGATGGGTCTCTTCTGCAAACAAATAAACATATTTCTCTTGCAAGAAATCCCTCCCACAGCATAAGAATTATCATAGAGAAAAAATGTTGAGGCAGGTAGAATGAAAAATAGACAAATAAAAGTAAAATAAGGAGTTTCAGATCAGTTAATTTTACTGACTGGACAAGAAAAAGCTTGAATGTGAAATGGGATTTTTCAAACCAATGGCCTGCCTGGCTTTCACTGCTGCTGCTGCTTGTAGCCTATGGAAAATATTAGCATGCATGGTATTAATGTTGTTAACATGGGAATCATATCCATAGCTTAACTTGGTCTTTGGACTATGAGAAAGTGTGGAACAAGAGCAAAGGACTAGAAAAAGACATGGCTACATAATAAAATCTATGAAGCAGTTTTACTTATCTGTATAAATGAAAAGCAGAATTTCTCTGCTTGTTTCTTAGGTTAATATATAGAAGCATGGTTAACTAAAGGGTATCTAAAAACCTCTTATCAGGCTATGTATAGAAGCCACACCTGTATAGTAGAGAATATTTGTAGCTAGCATTGATGCTGTTACCTACTGGAGTAATGAAATGTCTGAAAAAAACCAACAAAGCTTAGAGAAAGCCAAGGACCTCAAGCTATATATCCATGAATCAGACTTAATTCTCCCTGGCTAGATGCGCATGGGCGAGGAACATGGCTGCTGAGTTCGCCGCTCTGGCTTCGTACTGAAAGAAAATCTCGTGGAGAGGAGGAATTTGTGCTCTGGAGCTGAGCCGAGGGAGGCTGGGGGTGGTGTGAACTTCTTGCGGTCCTGGAGCTGGCAGTGGACCGGCAAATTTTTACTCTTCCGAGCTGCCAGCTCCGAAAGACGCCGGCACAGTTGAAGCCGCTGACGCCGCCCAACACCGCGGCCCAGCTGGTTTGAGAAGCCCGACCTCCCCCTTCGTGTTTGCTGCCTGACCGCCGCGACTACAACCTCCGCTGTGCCGCTGGCCTGCCGTCGCCGGCTTGAAAAGTGCCGCGGCTCAGCTCAGCTGTTTTGGGACTTCATGGCCAAGCTGCCAGGGGAACTTTGATCTTCCCCCGACTATTGTTGGCTGCTGCGGCCCTCGTTGTCTGTTGGCTCGCTGGCTGTGGGAGCGTTGTGTCTCTTTCCATCTGAGCCGCCTAACATCGCGGCTCGAACGAACGAGCGTAGCGGACGGTGGAGATTGGAACTGACTTAAACAACGAGAGAGCTGGTGAGAGGGGAGTTTGGGAAGCGTCAGGGACGCAGAGGGATGCTGCCTGTTGCTGGCCACCGACATTGCCGGCCGTGGTTACCATCTAATGCCGCCTAACATCGCGGCTTGAACAGAAGGAACTGGTGGAGACCGTGGAGATTAAAGAAGAACTAAGAGAGAGTTGGTGAGGGGGAAATTGGCCCCTGGGACAGAGTTGAGGGAAGGCAGAGTGTCCTGTGATTCAGAGCTGGCAGCGGACCGGCAAACTTTAATTTTCCGAGCTGCCAGCCTCCATAGACGCCAACATTGTTGGCTAATGAAATTGACCACCTTGGACTTGTTTTTGACGCGCTGGGCCCTAAGAACGTCGGGCCCGATTATTGAATGGAGCGCCCCCCCTCCCCTTCTACCAGAGATAGGCTTCCCTCCCTCCCTCTTTGGACTCTTTGGACTCCTTTGATCCTGGAAATGTCATCAAAAGAAGCTGTTGAAATGAACACACTTACCATACTTCTTGCTACTATGGTTAACTCCCCGGTTCGCATCATTGCAGCTGACTCCCGAATTCACTTTACCCCCCAGCCCCTCCCCCCCCCTGGACTATACTGAACTTTTCAGAAGAGCCCCCCCTCAAGGTAGGCCCTCCCTGAGGAGAGGGCAGAAGACACCTTTGGACTACCTTAAACTGAACATTGTGTCTATGAGCCCGTGCAATTTTTAAATTTTTAAATTTTAAATTTTATTTTAATACGGTATGTTGAGTGCATGGGACTGCTTGGGATGATATGAATGATCTCACTTTTATTACTATTACTGTTGTAACTTTGTGTTTTAATTATTTCGTGAGGATTGTTTGAGTGAGAGTTTGGGTATGACTGATTCGGAGGACCACAACCACGGGGGTCATCGGGGGGTCATCGGGGTGGTTGGGGGGACCACAACCACGGGTGAGGGTCGGAGCATTGCGGTCATGACAGGGAGAGGCAGATATGGCGGGGACTTTAGGGCAGGCCATCATCGGGGAAGGAGGGCTCGCTGTGTCATAGAGATCCCTCCTTCCGGCCCTAGGAGTCCCACTCCAAGGTCAGATGGCGTGGGTGTTCAGGACCCTGGTCTCAGGCTGCTGTCGCTAAATGCCAGGTCTGTTGTTCATAAGGCCCCCCTCATCCGGGACTTGATAACTGATGAGGGCGCAGACCTGGCATGTATTACTGAAACATGGCTGGGCCCTGAGGGAGGAGTCCCCCTCGTCGAGATGTGCCCAGCCGGATTTCAGGTGCTACACCAGCCGAGAGCCCAGGGAAGAGGTGGCGGTGTGGCTATTGTAGTCCGGGAGTCTTTAGTACCTCGTAGGATCCCTGCTCCGGAGCTTGTCGGGTGTGAGTCCCTGCTAGTGAAGCTGGACCTCAAGGGTCAAGTGGGTTTGCTGCTTACGTACCTGCCTCCCAACTACGTTGCAGCAGCCCTCCCCTCGCTCCTCGAGTCAGTAGCCGAGCTAGCGGTTGAGTTCCCTAGACTTATAGTTCTGGGGGACTTTAACTTGCCTTCGCTCGGTGAACACTCTGATGGAGCGCAGGAGTTCATGGCTTCCATGACAGCCATGGGCTTGACTCAAGTAATTCGAGGCCCAACTCACTCAGCGGGTCACACGCTTGACCTCGTATTCCTCTCGGAGCAGTGGAGTTACGATCTTGGTCTGAGGGGTAATGAGATCATACCCCTGTCGTGGTCAGACCACTACCTACTGAGGCTAGACTTCCGGAGGCCAAACCCCCACCGTAGGGAGGAGGAACCGACCAGCTGGTTCCGCCCCAAGCGACTGATGGATCCTGTTAGGTTCCAGACGGAGCTTGGGGTTATTCCTGATACCCTCGCCCACAGTTCGGCGGAGACCCTCGTCGCTGCCTGGCACTCGGCAGCTTCGGAGTCTCTAGACCGGATTGCGCCGCCACGGCCCCTCCGGGTCAGCGGCCCCCGGAGGCCTCCTTGGTTTACTGAGGAGCTCCGGGAGGTAAAGCGCCGGAGGAGACGCCTAGAGCACTCGTGGAGGTCCGATAGGTCCGAGTCGAAACGGGCACTTTTGACAGCATGCACCAAGGAGTATATTCGGACCTTAAGAACAACAAAAAGAACATACATTGCCTCCTTGGTAGCGTCCGCCGAGTCCCGCCCAGCCGCCCTGTTTAGGATAACCCGCTCCCTCCTAAATAGGAGGGAGACAGGGGACTCCTTACAGGGTAAGGCTGAGGAGTATGTCCAGTTCTTGGCGGACAAAGTTGCCCGGTTTCGAGCGGACCTGGACTCCACCCCAGTAGATCCAGCCGAGACACAAGGAGAAAACTTGGCAAACCATCTCTGGGTTGAGTTTCAGGAAGTTGCCTCTGGGGATGTGGACAAGGCTATGCGAGCTGTGAGTGCCTTCACCTGCATACTGGACCCGTGTCCCTCCTGGCTGGTTGCCAACAGCAGTGAGGTGACACGAGGCTGGATCCAGGCGGTTGTTACCGCTTCTCTTCGGGAGGGGTACTTTCCCACCGCGCTTAAGACAGCGGTGGTGAGACCCCTCCTGAAGAAGCCGTCTCTGGATCCAGCTGTCCTTAATAACTATCGTCCAGTCTCCAACCTCCCCTTTGTAGGGAAGGTTGTTGAGAAGGTGGTGGCTCTCCAGCTTCAGCGTACCTTGGAGGAAGCTAACTATCTTGACCCCTTCCAGTCTGGCTTCAGACCCGGTTACAGCACAGAAACCGCTTTGGTCGCATTGACTGATGATCTCTGGAGAGCTAGGGATGGAGGCCATGCTTCCATCCTAGTTCTCCAGGACCTCTCAGCGGCTTTCAATACCATCGATCATGGTATCCTTCTGCGACGACTGCGGGAGATAGGGGTGGGCGGCACTGTCTTGCAGTGGTTCTCCTCCTATCTCTCGGACAGGTCGCAGTCGGTGTTAGTGGGGGGGCAGAGATCGTCCCTGAGGCCCCTAACATATGGGGTGCCGCAGGGGTCGGTCCTATCCCCCCTACTATTTAACATTTACATGAAACCGCTGGGCGAGATCATCCGAAGGCACGGGATAAAATATCACCAATATGCAGACGATACACAGTTGTATCTGTCCGCCCCGTGCCAACTCAATGAAGCGGTGGACGTGATGAACCGGGGACTGGAAGCCGTTAAAGACTGGATGAGAGCAAACAAGCTGATACTCAACCCAGACAAGACCGAGTGGCTGCTGTGTTTCCCTCCCAAAAATTTGACCACCATACCATCACTCAGGCTGGGGGGACAAAATTTAAACCCCTCAGAAAGGGTCCGCAACTTGGGAGTCCTCCTGGATTCACAGCTAACTTTTGACCACCATCTCTCAGCTGTGACCAGGGGGGCATTTGCCCAGGTTCGCCTGGTGCGCCAGTTGCGGCCCTACCTGAATCGGGAGGCCCTCACAACAGTCACTCGAGCCCTTGTGATCTCTAGGCTGGAATACTGTAATGTGCTCTACATGGGGCTGCCCTTGAAGAGCATCCGAAGACTTCAGCTAGTCCAGAATGCGGCCGCGCGAGTGATCGTGGGCGCACCACGGTTCGCCCACATAACACCGATCCTCCGTGAGCTGCACTGGCTACCTGTTGGTCTCCGGGTGCACTTCAAGGTCCTACTCACCACCTATAAAGCGCTCCATGGTAGTGGATCTGGCTATTTGAGAGACCGCCTTCTGCCAATTACCTCCCTGCGTCCCATCAGATCGCATAGAGCTGGCCTCCTCCGTATTCCATCCGCCAGTCAGTGCCGACTGGCGACTACTCGGAGGAGAGCCTTCTCTGTTGCGGCTCCGACACTATGGAACAATCTCCCCGTGGAGATTCGTACCCTCACCACCGTCCAGGCCTTCCGCACAGCCCTCAAGAACTGGCTAACCCGTCAGGCCTGGGGATAATCTTATTTCGCCCCTCCCGAATGCTGAGTGAATGTTGAGTTTTATTGTCTAATTTACTTTGTGCACATTTCTTTTTTCGTATTGTCCTACACTCCCCTTCCTTTTTGATTGTAAGCCGCCCTGAGTCCCCTCAGGGAAAAGGGCGGCCTATAAATAAAACAAACAAACAAACAAACAAACAAATAATTTCTTTAGATCAATGTTTCTCAACTTCATGCCATCTGGGGGTTATGGAAGCTGAAGTCCACACATTCTAAAGTTGCTGAAGTTGAAAAACACTACTTTAGATCAGGAATTTTCTGAGTATGCATATTCTAAAAATGTAACCACCCAAGTATATAACCACTATATATGATATATTTCTAAATACTGACCTTCTATTTTTAAAAATGTAATCCTTTTCACTCATATTTACGTAAATTTGTCTAAGACAAAATACTGAAATCAGGATGTACTAGTGAAAGAGAATCCTAAGGAAATATGTTACTTGTAAAATTCTCTTTTGCAACTTTCATAAATGTAATAAAAGCATTAAATATCAGTTTTCTATTTATAGTATATGTATTGGTGTTACTTGCCAAAAATTGATGGCTTGAGAAAGGATATGCATGAAAAGTTGCAAGCCCAAAACAAGCAGTAACAAGTGGTAGGTTCCTAACCGGTTTACTACTAGTTTGCTGAGAGGGCGTTTTGCTCACTTTGCTCGTGTGCGTGCTGCGCAAGCACAGTTGGCTGAAAACAGCGAAGGCAGAAGAGATCAGGGAGCCAGTTTGGGGGCATGGAGGCCTGGGTCACTGCTGGATCTAGCCACCCAGGCTGCCATACCATTACCGGTTCAGTTGAATCTGTCCGAATCGGTCCGAACCCACCATTGGCAGTAACACACAAAGAAACATATTTTCTTCTTGGTCAAAGGACTCTTCTCAAAAATTGAGTATCTCCACTAGCACATCATGTTTGCATCTTATTGTCCAACCCATTGCAGTCTTCTGCCACCACTCCCCAAATTCTAAACATCCCCTGACTTCCAAGATATTCCCATAATTGCCTTATGCTTATTTTGGTACCAAGATTTCCATAGCTTTTGCCAGCAGCAGACAAGTTTATGATATATAGGACAGTTCATGTATAGGACAGTTCATCAGACAACTTCGTAGTCTAATTTCAGATTGCTTCCAGATCCACACAAGGTTTGGGTTATCACTTTTAAATCCCTCCGTTATGTCATGGGTCAAGTTACGTTAGGAACTCTCTTACCCCACGGGGATGGGTCTGTCCCACTAACACCGCAGAAGGGACATCATTAGTTAAGGAATTCTGGCTGGTATGGTCCGTGAGAAGAACCTTGTATATTGTGGCTCCTAATTTCTGAAACATAGTGCCTTCCAAAGGAGATCCACACCCACTCTTTTGTTAATTTTAAATAAAATTTAATGTTAATATTTATTATTATATTATTTTCTTGTTTTATCTTGCTGCTTTTACTTAGTTGTAAGCTGCATAGAGTTGCCTTCTGGCAAGATTGGTGGCATATGAATTTAAGAAATAAATCAAATAAAAAATAGGTTTTGGCTCTCAGCTGATTTAAGGCAATTTATCTCATCAAGCAGTCATCCCACAATGCCTTACAGAAAACCCGGTTGTACAGATAAGTAAGGATTGGAATTCTTTTCTGAAAACCAAAGAAACCCACAGAGACTGATGCGGTATTATTTGCCAGTGTAAACATAATGACTGTTCCTTCCAGCAACTAAAATGATTTTGGAAATAAATACTCATGCCTCTCGCGATGTTATTTCAAGAAATTTCTTGTCCCTAAGAAGAAATGCAATCTAGGAAGAATCAGGGTCAGCAAATCCTTATTTCCATTGATCCAAAGCAGCTGTAAAATAGCAGAGCTAAACGGTGGGCGGTGGGAGATATTTCGTACCAGCATGATGCCTTCATGGCTATAAAGAAAAAGAGGATGGCAAACACTTGCATGAGAATGTTAAGAAATTAAAATAAGCAGAATAAAAGGAATAAACAATGAAAACCACTTTTCCATCTTCAGAAAGAATAAGAATCAAGGAGATCAAAGCACAATTGCTTATTTTACTAGTTGTCCAGCCAATCAGTTCCATTTTCCGCAACAACTGAATAAACACATATCCTTCGAATGAATGCTTTGTAGGGCCACCTGCACCCAACTCAACACTGAACCTAAGTGACATTTTAAACATTCTCATGAGAAGTCTATTTCTTTCTCATAAAACAGGATATAGTATTCCAACAAATGATTGAAACACATGTAGTATTTTCCAAGCGGGTTATTGCAGTTCAAGATGTATTTCTTTTCAAGCCATGTTTTCAGAACTTCTCCAAGACTCAGCTCAGGCAATTTGAAAGACAGGGAAAGAATGTTGCTTTTTGATATGATCCCCATGAATAGGAAAATAGAAAGTGTTATCTTACAGACCCCAATAATTGCAGAGATTTGTAGAACTGCAGGGGCTTTACCATATACCATATTCCAGAAGCATTATAAAAATGTAATTCTGATACATATTTTTCTGGGCATGGGGATGAGAATGGGAATGGGAAAATTACAGGAAGAAAGAAACTGCTATGTTAATGTGCAGAAGATTCATAAAGCCAGGGCTATCTTATATCAAACTTGAATATTTGTCTCTCTATTGCAGAATTGTGTAAATTAAGTATCTTCCAGCTGGAAACACAGCTTCCAGATTTCATCCTCAGCATAGCCAATAAGTATGTATTTACATTTTCAAAATCTGGGAGACACCTGAAGAGAGAATGCAATTTTCATATAGACTCTTTTTTCAGCCATAGCAGGTGATACCTAGGTGGTAATCCATTTTAAAGAAAAAAAAATCCACTGTCCTGACTTTGAAGGAGCATGATAGGAAGAATATTGATGCCTTTGAGCTTTGTGTGGAAAAGACTCCTGAGAATATCATGGACAACCAAGAAAATAAACTGATGAGTATTGAACAAATCAACCCAGGGTCTTCATTTGAGGTACAAATGACCATGTTCACACTATCCAGTTTTGGACACATGATGCAAATGTCTGGATCTTTGAAAAAAGGTGTAGTCTCAGAAAGGTGGAAGTGTAGCAGCAGATTGAGATTTGCAATCTACTTACGAAAGACAAGGACTCGAGACTACAAAGGTGCGAGAAAAACAGGTTTATTGATACATCGAGTTCAGCGTGCTAACACACCAAAATCTGAACTGCCTGGGCTCTGCCCAGGATGCTACTTTTATGCCATGTTCCACACTCAAGGCATTTCCATACACGAGACAAACATGACATTTTGAAAAGGAGAAGTTCGTTTTGGAATGTTACAAACAGAGAAGTACATAGGAAAAATACAAAAAGAGAAGTTCTTATAATGTCTTAAGCTCTCAGCCGTTTCACCTCTGTTCTATCTGACACCCCCGCCTGGCTTCCTGTGCCCCTCCTTTACAGCGTCTTGCTACACTGTTCCAGCACTATTTTTAATACTTAGGAGGAAGTTGGAGAGAAAGTTCACTCAAGCTAAAGATCAAGCTAATATGAAGTCATAGTTTTCAGCCTATTAGGACCACCTAACCTGGCCAGCCACTGGTGGGTTTACCTGTGCACCCCCTCTTGCATCAGAAGGAAAGAAAAGAAGAGAACAATGAGCAGCAGGTTGGATGGGTTGAGTTACAGTGCTGATGAGTACACTGCTTGCACTGATCATTGGGGAAAAAATCTATTTATGTCATCACTAGGAGATGAAAGCAACTCGATGGCACATAATCAATCAGTGAATCAATCCAACCAATGCCACTGGACCTTAAAATGGCAGGTTAATCTACATTTACCTGAACTCAAAAACCTTGTGGGATGTCTCTAGCTTAGTAGCAGCAAAGAGAAGGCTACTAAAGCCACTGTTAGAACTTACAGTAAAGGTAGTTTAAGCTCCAGCCCACAGTAATCAGTTTAGCAAAATTTTATAATATCACACAAGCTATCAATAATCCAAGAATATAAACAATTGCATTCACCAGCTTTTCCCAAGGGCAACTAATCCCTAATAGGTGAGGTAGGCAGAGTTTGAAACAAGATATGTTTTTTAAGCAAATGCAAATACCTTATTCATAATCCTAAGGACAATATATTAGCCTATTTTTGAATAAATGTACATATGCTAGATAACTGGTATTCTTACATTACAGTGGAATTTACTTTGCAACAGTTTGAACTATTCTGTTCTTTTTATCTTTGTAATCATATTTCTATGTCTTTCTTCCTAACTTTTCTTTTATGCATACAGATCTTCTCTAGAATTTTTTCAAGAATAATATATAGCAATACATAACTGTCACATATACCATATTTTTCAGACTATAAGACTCTCTGGTGTATAAGACGCACCAATATTTCAAAGATTTTAGGGGAGAAAAGGTTCATCTTATAGTCTGAAAAATACTGTAGCTTTACTTTTTATTTATATTTGTAAAGGATTTTATAGGAAATAAAGGACAAATCTAAAGAAAAAGAGAAAAAAGAAAATGTGCAAGAAAAGAAAAGAAGGAATCTGAAGTTATGAAATATAATTAATTCCAACCTCTTCAACAAATAATTATAATCTTATAATCTTCCCTCCCACTTAGATGTTATACAAATTCGTCCCTGAGTTTACGTCTTTTTAAATACTCAAACTCATAAACGATATGAATTTTTTTCTTCTTTTAACAAAAAGTCCATATAAACTTTTCAGTGTTTCAGTGTTTTGTTTTTGCCTTTGGTTCATTTTGTCAGCAAATTTTAACATTTAACAGTCCATTGTGGGAATTTAATTGTTCCTCCATTTCTGAACACACAATAATCTTACTTGTAATTATACAAAATCAATCTGCACAAGTCTTATTTTGTTTGAGACTTTTTACATCTATATGGCATGGGGAAGCATGGTTAAAATGCTGGCTTTATTGACTGGGAAGCTGACAGCCCAGGTACGACACCTGAGTGTCATCCACTCAGCCCCATCTTCACCAAGCTCCTGTCTACCTAGCAGTTTAAAAGCAGCCAATCTGAGTAGATAAATTGATACCACTTCAGTGGGGAGCAAACAGCACTTTGTGACATCCAACTGGCCACATGACCATGCAGCTGTCTTTGGACAACGTCTATTTAAAGGCCTTGAAACAGAGATGAGTGCTGCCCCCATAGTTAGCAACAACTAGTGGGGTAAAATCCACAAGGACTCCTTTTCTCATTGGTCAGCCATAGGTTTTTGTGATCAACACATATTTCCTCTATACGTTAGAAACAATGGGCCTATATTGTAGCAAAACAATAAATATGTCTTGAATTTAGGGCTGCTGAATTAAACTTCATTTATGGGAGAAGAAATCCCATGAAAAGAAGAAAAATGTAAAAATAATGAGAATTTTGCATGAAATGTTTTTTTTTTATTTTGCTTTATTTCAGGTTAAATTTCTTTATTGCATTTAAAATAATGACAGAAAAAGAAGAAAAAAAGAGAGCCAATTTGGTCTAGTGCATGGGTCTGCAACCTTAAACACTCAAAGAGCCATTTGGACCTGTTTCCCACAGAAAAGAAAACACTGGGAGCCACAAAACCTGATTGGGCGTGGCCAACTTGACACCACTCCCTTCCACCCAGTCACATGTCCCCCCTAGCCACACCTACTCAGCCGGTCATTAGGGCAGAGAACTGGTTGTTAAAAAACATGCAGACCACAAAACCCTTTTGACATCTCTCTCCCCCTCTCAAGTGACCGATGCATACCCAGTACCAACAAGGGTTGGAAGAAGCTCCAGCAAGAGTGAGGCGCTGGAGAATCAGCCCCGACCACTTCTCCATTCCCCGCCATTTTTCTTACCTTTTTCAGGCAAGGAATGACCGGGAGGGCAAGGGGCGGACCAGCCAGAGGAGGGATCATCCAACAGGGAGCGAAAGCAGAGGGCCCAAAGAGACACAAGCGACTCCAGAGTCCAACTCAGTCTCACAATGTTGCTATTGTGGGAAAATAGGAGAAGGGAGGAATATATGTTCATTGTCTTGAGTTATTTATACAAAAATGAGTGGGATAAAAAAAAAAACCAGAAACAAGACACAAAAATACATGCATACAAGTGCTTAAAATGAGTGAAAACATATAATAGCAAAAAATGATTATAATACATTGTTGCAATAAGCAGTTACACACACACATAATTATAGTACATACATACATATAACTGTAATTGTTCTTTGTTATTTTGTTATTTTTCAGGTAATAAGATTGCATGCTTCAGTAAGGCAACAGATGATTAGAGATAAATGGATTTTTTTGTATGTGTTTTCTGAACTTGAATGAATGTGTATACAAGTATTTAAATAAGAGAGCAAAGTTTCTTTGTTTCCAAATGCTAGGTGTAATCTAACCATGGCAAATTTGCTACTTATAATACGGTTCAATTGGACAATAAAGCTATATAGCATGGTCATGTCTAGGCACAGAGATTTACCTTACTGAGGCATGGATACAATATACAGTAATTTGTTTCTTTAAGCCTCTTGCATTACCTAAAACACTTGCTTGGCAGCTCCACCAGTTGGAAGAGGATTCTGCATGGGTGCAATGCATGCCGAGAAGTTTCTTCTAGTAAATGGAATTTAATGAAGCATTAAAACAAAGTACTAACATTTCATCATTTTTGCTGTATGAAGCTGCTTCAAATGAATGTTTGTTGAAGTTGGCTTTACATAATCCTAGTCCATGGTCTTCAATTTAGAATTGACATTAAAGGGCATGCCTCCTGGCCTAATTCTTGGATTTCATACTTTTTGATCTTGTCTCAAGAGGATTTCTGGAGTATGCAAAACTTTGCACATTGTTTTGTAAGCTTTTGCTGTATCCCTAATAAACTGTATATGTACTTACATTAAATATGTACATGTGCATCACATTAGAGTGACTGCATGGGGTATAACATATCTGGTCAGACCAATAATTAAATGTTCTACAAATAATTGGTAGAAAAGGGCATTTAGAGCTTTTTGTGGTGTTTTAAAATCTATCGACACTCACTGCAATGGATGATTTAGCCTTCACTGAATCTGTAGAAGTCAATAAAAAGATGCCTCAACCACATATAGAAAAATGTTATTTGGAAAGCAGATGCAATTTTTTGGTGTGTGTGTCTCTATGTGTGTGTGTGAGAGAGGGGGGGTGGGCAGACAGACAGACAGAGATAGAGATAGAGACAGAGGCAGAGACAGACAGAGAGACAGATAGAGAAAGAGACAGAGAGGCAAACTGATAGATTTAAACAGAAAATATATAGCTACAGCAATTATAGCAAGATCATATCTAAGACAAAAAAAGTCTGCAATAATTACATTGCAAAGTCAGTTTGAAGTAGTTTTATCCTTCTGCCATCTTGTATGACAAGCTTTATGTATATTTTATTTGTATGCAAGTGAAAGGCATTTTATTGTGTCCCAAAGGATAAAGTATTAAGGATCATTTGCTTCCTGCTGTGTGGCCTGTCATAATTTTTTACAAGACTGGCAAGACTAACAACTAATCAGTATGTTAAAATACTGCTTGATAGAGAATAGTCAAGTCCACTTTATCCGAGGCTTCTTTAATACATTCTTAATGTAATTTTTAGCATAGGATGATGGGAGGGGGGGAGACTTTGTTTTTGAGAAGATAAATTGCTACCCAGATGCCAGAAATGGAAGTAAGGCTGTGTCTCATTAAGGGTAGGGGGCGGGAGGGAGGGAGGAGTCAGCATTAGAAGGAGGAAAGAAGGCTTCCCCACTTCACTGAAAGCCCCACATTAATAATTTGTTATATCAATATCGTAACATGAAAAACAATTTTTGGAGCATCTGAAAATTACAGCAAATTGACTTGCTGACAAGTAAATAGCTGGCAGAATCTTTTGAAAATGATGGTGGAAAAGTCAATTGTCAAAAGCCCTTACAGTCTCTATTCATTCCTTGTCCTGCGCTACATTGTATGTTTCCTTTTACTCTAATGCTGGGTGGGTGGGTGGGTGGGTGGGGGAATACTAGGTAGAAACAGTTGTTTACAGCTCTGACATATAAAAAGCCTAAATTTCATTAGTCATTTTATAACAGACAGGTTCTTTCCGATGTATCCTCCCTGCCACTCAAATTGGGTTTGAAAATGATTTCTGAGTGTTTGCACAGCATGCCAATTCATGATTATGCAGAAGGTTAGTGGATTTAAACAGCGATGATCCAATAACGTGAAGCAGTATACACAGAATGTGTTCTGCAAGCCTCCCTATAAAAAAAAAAAAAAAATTACTAAAATTAGTTTTCCTTTTTTAAAAAATTGCTTCTTCCCAAATAGGGAGGCACTGACCGCTTAACAGGTAGCTGTATACCTACTTCAATAATAAAAGCCAACAAACAGATCTGAACAATATTCATTCTGTTTGCTGCATAACAATCAGGAAATTCTTATTGCCATTAGCAAGATAACAATCCAGAGTGTTTGACGTGCCCTGAATTTGCCAGTTTGAATTTATTGAATAATAAGCAAGGAAGTTTCCCTGGAAGAGACCAGTGGATTTGAGAGGAACAAGCAACACAAGAGAGGAAGTTATGTAGTATTATATATCAGGCATTAAGGTATATGTACTTGCAAATTGAAGTTGAGCGACTGTGGAAAAAGAAATCGTGTGTTGTCCCCATTTGTAATTGGAGCCCTTGGAGCAAGACCTAAAGGGCTATTTTGAAATTTTAAATTTATCAGACTTGAACATTCTGATTCTCCAAAAAAACCACCCTACTTGGAACAGCTTATATCCTCCGACGTTACCTTAACAGTTCCTAGGTCATTGGTTAAGACTTGAGCTGTAGAACTACCAACCAGCCCCAAAGGCTGTGAATCTCACCAAAGATTAACATAATAATAATAATACACAACTCCGCCGTTGCCGGTCCCAAGCCCGGATGAGAAAGGAGGAAGGTTGGGATCAGGTTGGCATCTGGTCCCGTAAAAAAAACCCCGCCAACCCATATAATATGGTGAAAAAAACAAATAAGAATTCCATACCGCATCGGTCGTCGCGCGGGTTAACAAGGGCCGCGGCGGATGTTGGGGTCCCTGGACATCCGTCGACAAGTGGGCTACAAGTGGACCAACCAACAAAACGACAAAAATATAGTGCAGATGAAAACCGTGCCATAATGGCCTGTTACTACAACTCAGAGCCAGAAAAAAGAGGCTATTTAAAGCAAATGTATGAATTATGGAAACAACAATATCCAGATTCAAATGTTAGTGAACAACGACTAGCAGATCAAAGGCGATTTATTATACGGAATAAAGTGTTTAGTGAAGTTGAACATGAGGAAATTCAGGCAAATTGCAAAACCCAAAAAACAATATCACAAGCGGAAATAACTGATATTCAAGACACAACTAAAGACATTATAGTAGAACTCCCAGAAGAAGCTCTCGGGGAGGAAATAACATCACCACCACTAGAACCAGTTATCACTGAACCAACTGATGAACTAACTCAAAAACAAAAAGAATTGAAGGATAAGATCATGGAGCATTTTCTGCTTAATGAGGAAAGGCAACGTTTACCATCACTAAAAACTGTGCCTAAGAAAAGTTTGGCCCCTATCATGAAAATGGTTAATGCAGTGTTTTCAACAATTGAACCGGGATCCATCTTGGAAACAAACCAGTTAATGTACAGCGCAGCTGTAATAGTCACTAATGAACTAGGCATTAAAATTAAAGTACCTAGTCACACAACAGAAAAAGCATCAAAGCCAAAGTGGAAAATCCGTTTAGAACAAAAAATCAAAAAATTAAGGGCAGATGCTAGTAACTTAAAGAACATGCATGAGCAACGGCTTAAAAACAACAAAATCATAGATTGGCTAATCAGGAGATATAGATTGGATACAAGAAACATCAATGAAGCTGTAGAGATTGTAAAACAGCAGATAACAGCAACAGCTAGAAAAATTGAAAGATATGAGGCACGAATCATCCAATATAAACAAAATCAGCAATTTCGATCAGACCAACGGCGTTTTTATCAAAGTCTTAATGTGAATGGCGACACCAAAAGTGAAAAACCAGAAAAACAGGCCACAGTTGAATTCTGGAAAGAATTGTGGGAAAATGCAAAGGACTACAACAAGGAAGCAAGGTGGATACATGACTTTGAGAAAAGCATTGGCAACAAACAAATGCAAGTATTAGAAATAACAACTGAGATGGTCAAAAATCGAGTTAAAAAGGTAAAGAATTGGACATCACCTGGAAAGGACCAATTACATGGTTTCTGGCTCAAATATCTGACCAGTTTACATGCAATATTGGCCAGGCAACTGAATGAAATTTTACAAAAGGGCCAAATTGATGAATGGTTGACAACTGGAAAAACATACTTGATTCAGAAAGATCCAACTAAAGGAACAACACCTGAAAACTACAGACCAATAACATGCTTGCCAACAACCTTCAAATTACTCACAGGCATTATTGCAGATAACATGATGGATTATTTGGAAACAAACAACATCTTGCCAGTAGAGCAAAAAGGCAACAAAAGAAGGAGCAGGGGCACAACAGATCAGCTTCTAATTGATAAAATGATATTAGAAAATTGTAAGAACAGAAAAACGAACTTGAATATGGTCTGGATTGATTACAAAAAGGCATTTGACTCACTGCCACATAGTTGGATCATAAAATGCTTAGAAACAACTGGCATTAGCAAAAATATTACATCCTTTACTGAAAAGGCGATGAAACAATGGAGAACTGAGTTGGCAGTAGGGAATAAGATTTACGGAATGGTTAATATCAAGCGAGGAATTTTCCAGGGTGATTCACTTTCACCTCTTCTCTTCATCATCGCAATGATCCCACTATCAGTAATCTTTAAAAAAATGAAATTAGGCTACCAAACAGCCAAAGAAGCTGAAAAAATTTCACATTTACTATATATGGATGATTTGAAACTCTATGGAAAGTCAGAAATAGAAATCCAATCATTGACAAACACAGTCCGAGTATTCAGCACCGATATTTCAATGCAGTTTGGCATGGAAAAATGCGCCACTGTATCCATAAAAAGGGGCAAAATCACTGCATGTGAGGGAATTGAAATGCCCAATGGCCAATTAATTAAATGCAATGAAAATGAAGCCTACAAATACTTAGGCATTCTGCAGTTGGATAACATCAAGCATGGAGAAGTAAAAACTATTGTCAGGCGAGAGTACACCAACAGAGTTAGGAAAATTTTAAAATCTAAATTGAATGGTGGAAATACAATCAAGGCCATAAATACCTGGGCAATACCAGTTATAAGATACACAGCTGGTATAGTTAACTGGACACAAGCTGATTTGGACATTTTGGACCGAAAAACCAGGAAACTAATGACAATGCACTACAGTTTACATCCACGTGGTGATACTGATAGACTGTACCTGCCCCGAAAATCAGGTGGCAGAGGATTATTACAAGTGAAGCAAACAGTTGAAGAAGAAAAACATGGATTGGCTGATTATTTAAAAGAAAGTCAAGAACATCTATTAATCGAAGTAAAGAACAAAAATCTACTGAAGGCCCAACAGACGAAACAAGAATACAGAAAAGATGTGATAAAATCAAGAATGGAGAGTTGGCAGAACAAAGCACTGCATGGCCAATTTCTGGAAAAAATAAAAGATAAAGTGGACAGTGAACAAACTTGGTTATGGTTAACAACAGGTACATTAAAGAAAGAAACAGAGTCACTAATCCTGGCTGCGCAAGAACAAGCTATCCGCACAAATGCCATTAAGGCCAAAATCGAAAAATCCTCTGATGATGCCAAATGCAGACTTTGCAAAGAAGCTGATGAAACTGTTGATCACATACTCAGCTGCTGTAAAAAAATCGCGCAGACTGATTATAAATTGCGGCACAATTTAGTAGCACAAATGATCCATTGGAATTTGTGCAAAAATTATAATATTAAAACAGCAACAAACTGGTGGGAACATCAGCCTGAAAAAGTCACCGAAAATCAGATGGTCAAGATCTTGTGGGATTTCCGTATACAAACCGACAAAATACTCGCGCATAATACACCAGACATCACACTGGTTGAGAAAAATAAGGTCACAATCATAGACATCGCAATACCAGGTGATAGCAGGGTCGCCGAGAAGGAACATGAAAAAATCGCAAGTTACCAGGACTTAAAAATCGAAATTCAACGACTATGGCACAAACCAGCAGGGATAATTCCAGTGGTAATTGGCACACTGGGTGCTATTCCAAAAGCACTGGAATTACATTTAAAACAGTTAAAAATTGACAAAATCACCATCAGTCAAATACAAAAAGCCGCACTGCTTGGATCTGCATGCATATTACGAAAATATGTTACGACGTCGTAGGCCCCTGGGTGGGGCCCGACTAGTAACCAATGCCAAATCCGGCGAAACAACTGGCCGCTGTGATACAATTGTATAATAATAATAATAATAATAATAATAATAATAATAATAATAATAATAATAATAATAATACACAATTCAGTAGCACAAATGATCCATTGGAATTTGTGCAAAAATTATAATATTAAAACAGCAACAAACTGGTGGTAACATCAGCCTGAAAAAGTCCCCGAAAATCAGATGGTCAAGATCTTGTGGGATTTTCGCATACAAACAGACAAAATACTATTGCATAATACACCAGACATCACATTGGTTGAGAAAAATAAGGTCGCAATCATAGACATCGCAATACCAGGTGATAGCAGGGTCGCTGAGAAGGAACATGAAAAAATCGCAAAATACCAGGACTTAAAAATTGAAATTCAATGGCTATGGCACAAACCAGCAGTGGTAATTCCAGTGGTAATTGGCACACTGGGTGCTATTCCAAAAGCACTGGAATTACATTTAAAACAGTTAAAAATTGACAAAATCACCATCAGTCAAATACAAAAAGCCACACTGCTTGGATCTGCACACATATTATGAAAATACGTTACGACGTCCTAGGCCCCTGGGTGGGGCCTGACTAGTAACCAATGCCAAATCCGGCAAAACAACTGGCCGCTGTGATACAATTGTATAATAATAATAATAGTAATAATAATAATACTCAGCTGCTGTAAAAAAATCACGCAGACTGATTATAAATTGCGGCACAATTCAGTAGCACAAATAACCCACTGGAATTTGTGCAAAAATAATAATAATCAAACAACAACAAACTGGTGGGAACATAAGCCTGAAAAAGTCACCAAAAATCAGATTGTCAAGATCTTGTGGGATTTTCACATACAAACGGACAAATACTGGCGCATAATACACCAGACATCACACTGGTTGAGAAAAATAAGGTTACAATCATAGACATCCCAATACCAGGTGATAGCAGGTTCGACGAGGAGGAACATGAAAAAATCACGAAATACCAGGACTTAAAAATTGAAACTCAATGATTATGGCACAAACCAGCAGTGGTAATTCCAGTGGTAATGACATCCTAGGCCCCTGGGTAGGGCCCGACTAGTAATAAATGCCAAATCCGGCGAAACAACTGGCCGCTGTGATATAATTCTGTTGTTGAGAATAATAATAATAGTAATATAAATTCTAGCAGATATCTAGAGCATTTTTAATAGGCATCTTATAAAGAAGCGGAAGCTAAAGAAGATTGAAAATGAAATTTCCTAGAAATCAAAGGAAGGATTAATCATCAAGAAGTCTACAAAGGTTCATCTTAAAAATGTAGAAATGAAGACAGGAAGGGAGAAAATGAGCTGTCTAGAGGCAAAATCCATCAAGTTTCCCCCCCCCCAAAATGACATCACCTATTTTACCACCACATTTGTAGCCATAGAAAATGTCAAATTAAGTCATATAGATCAGCTGTGTCAAACTCAAGGCCCATGGTCCAGATCCGGCCCATGGGATGCTTAGATCTGGTCTATGGGGCTGCCCTGGGAGCAATGAAGGACCAGCTGGTGGTCCCTCTGCCAGCAAAAATGGAACTTGGTAGGGTTGCACGTGGCCCTTCTAAGCTCCATTTTTGGCTGTAACAACCTCCTGCAACTCTCTGCCAGTGAAAACAGAGCTTGGGGGAACCTCCGTTTTTGGCAGCAGAGTGCTTGGGCTGCCAGAGCTGCCCCTGACATGAGTGACATTGAGCTGGCCACGCCCACCCTGGCTATGCCACCCCAGCTTCCCAAGGTCAAATACAATCATGAAGCGGCCCTCAATGAAATTGAGTTTGACACCCCTTATATAGGTGATTAACAAACAAAATAGGAGAGGGTAGAGTTCAGTAAGGACACCGCAAAGGATCTCCTAGCTGATTTGACTGCCTTCAGTCCCTCAAGTTCTAAAGAAACTTAAGAGCTTTCAGATCTCTGTCAATTATCTCTGAGGATTCCGGGACAACTCGATAAGAGAATTGGAGATGGGCAAATGGAAAAGGAGGAGGGGGAAAAAAGGATGAGCCAAGACTGATTGCCATTGAGCCTAACATTAACATCTGGGAAAATCTTAGAACATACTGTATAATTAATCAAACAATTTGTAAGCATATTGAGAACAATGCTGTGATTGCTAACAATCAGCATGGCTGTGCAATCTATGACCCCCATAAAATACATACTATTTTGTAGCATGGCTGTCAAAAATAAGTCATGTGAAGCAAATATTTTCTCCTCTGAGAAGGCCCTTTCTCTTACAAATTAAAGTGTTAAAAATGGTGAAGCCAAAATATATGAGAAAATGAATAGAGGAGGTAATTTTGCAAATAAGACACAAACTGTTGGACCTTCAAGAGCAGGAAATAAACAACTGTCATTCATTAACTTGAAAAATATGAGGAAGAGGCTTAGATTTTAATCTTGGGACAACCACATGTGAATGTATGCATCCCGACTCTGGGTTAGGCAATAAATCAACTTCTCTAACATTCTTTTGCCGACTTCAGAATATAGAGCAGAGAAAAAGTGCAATTGTCATATCTACTACAAAGCATGCAGTCTGTAGCGTCACTTCATTTTGTGGTCCCTTGAAGTAAGGTCTCCAGGATTGGTTGAAAGAACTAAGGGCACACAGACCCACAGACACAGACGTATGACAAGAAATATTCCCCTGTCATCTTACTGCTTTACCATATGCTTGCAATCAATATGATGAATGATTGCTTATAATTTTACCTATTGGCAATGTGTTCTTTTGAGATGAAATCATTGTAGAAATATCTATTTGAACTCCCAGAGAAGTAAGTATCATATCAGTATTGTGAGATGGATAGTTCTCTTGCTTAAGAAACATTGCCCCTATGGTTCATTTGATTTTACTCATGCAATTTTTAAAGTTTTAGCAATACAGTTTTGCCCAGGTTTTGCATTACAATCAGCTGCAAACAGTCCAGATATATGATCCAGCTATTGTACCTCCAGGCGTGTAAATAGTTTTGAACTACTTCTCATAATCAGTCACTTTTATACACTGCATTCATTCTTGGTGAAAGCTATAATTACATTGGAGTTCATCCAAGAAATCAACCATTCTGTCTGTCTGTCTGTCTGTCTGCCTGCCTGCCTGCCTGCCTGCCTGCCTGCCTGCCTGCCTGCCTGCCTACCTACCTACCTACCTACCTACCTACCTACCTACCTATCTAGCTCTATCTATCTATCTATCTATCTATCTATCTATCTATCTATCTATCTATCTATCTATTTATCTATATATCATCTATCTATTATCTATCTATCTATCATCTATCGCCTCTGCGAATGTATCTGCATATCAAGCAAACATACTGTAAATTGATTTTAATATGAACACTATTAACCTTAATATAGCAGTTTAGTGATTATTTTCCTTCTGATTGCTGTAGACCTGGAAAATATGTATAGTCTAGGTGTCCATTTGCAACTGGCAAACTCCTGGGGTGTTCATAAATGATCTTAAGAATTGCAGCTAATAGCTTTTGAAACACAGTATTTCCAGAAATATTTCTGCTCTAAATAGTCAGCTCTGGATTCTACATTAACATTCAATTTGTATAGTCCAAGTCTGGTTTCAAATTATAGATCAAAGCTGTAGTTTACAATTAACTGAATTTGGCCTCTGGTTTTACTCATAGTCAATTATTTCTTAAAATATTTTGTTTTTCAGCTATAATCTTCAAAGTAAATTTGTTATGTAAATAACAAGGATGGAAGGGGAAAAACTTAAAACATAAATAGGAGGAACACTATAGTTCTGTGGCAGAGAAGACAAGAGGTCTCGTCTGTGATATCTTTAGGGCTGTTAAACATTACTATATATGAATGATGTTCAGTTACCAATTAGTTGGTATTTTGACAGGACATAAGGCAGCCAGCATTATAAGAAGAAGTCTAGAATCTTACCTATTGTAAACAGAAATATTCACTTAGTGAAAGGAATACTTTTCAACACCTGCTAAATTTCAAAATGAAACAGTTAAGTTTAAAGATTGAGTCCTATTGGATTTTTTTTGTTTGAAATCAAAAGCACTTATTCAAAGCATTTTCAAATTCCTTTTCAGTATGGTTCCCAATCAACAACATACACCAGAATGTTTCTTTGTTTTCAATATGTTTATACTTCTGTTTTTATTGTGGTAATGCTTTTATATTTCATAATGGTAGTGTTTTTTTACTATTTATTAATTGCTTTAATTTTGTAACACATGTACAACAAAGTACAGAGCATTTAGCGAGATGGGCAGCTGTACAAATTGGACAAAGAAGTAAGATAGAGATTTCCAGTGGTCCTAGAGCTCTAGGAGATAAAGGAATAAACACATTCACTCATATCATGGTCAATGCCTTTATGACTCTGGGTTCCCATACTTCCTTTCCTAATTACTTTTGGATATTATTTGTTAACTGTTTTTCAATTATTAGGAACATTTGCTTTTACAACACCAGGTGAGTTTCCTTCAATCTACAGCAAAAGAAGTTTTAAATGCAAATATTTTTTTCCTTTTTCAATAAACAGAAAAAGGTGATTAGAAGTACATACAAATGACCTAAAGGTTCAACTGTATTTGAAATAAGACTTTGGAATTAATTATAAGAATTTTTTCCATGGACAAATATTTTGGTTTTGAATTCCTAAAAAAATGAAAGGATAGGACTTTGAAGGTTGGAAATTAGGAGGATCCAGAAAGAACTAAAGATTGCAATTAAACGAAGAAAGCACTTAAATTTTACTTACTAATACAGAATGGAGCGAAAGACAATAACTTTGGACATATTGAAGGATTTTTGTGAAAAATGGACCAAGAAATTAAATTTAAGAGTATCTGCCTTTATAGATAAGATGTGTCAGTCGTTCCTGACTCTAGGGGGTGGTGCTCATCTCCATTTCAAAGCCAAAGAGCCAGCGCTGTCCAAAGTCCTCTCTGTGGTCATGTGGCCGGCATGACTAAATGCCAAAAGTTAATGCAACACTCTTACCTTCCCACCAAAGGTGGCTCCTATTTTTGTACTTGCATTTTTATGTGCTTTCGAACTGCTAGGTTGACAGAAGCTGGGACAAATAACCGAAGCTCACTCCGTTACGTGGCGCTAGGGATTCGAACTGCCAAAGTGCCAAGCTTTCTGATTGATAAGCTCAGCATCTTAGCCAATGAGCCACAACTTCCCTATCTGCCTTTATAGATAGTCTTTAAAAGATGTTTTGGAAGAAGGGCAAGCTTGACAACAAAACTGAGAATTATCTGAAAGTGGATTTAAAAATGACAGGCTACAAGAATGATATGGAAAAGATGCTACACTGGAAGCACAAAAGAAATTGGTTTAATAATTGAAAGGTATATGTAAATTACAAACTCAGAGATTGATCTGGATAATTTTGTCATACTGGATTTATAAAAGAGACTTGTTAAAGCTTTGAAGAATTTTATGAGAAGGGACAAAGAAGAAAGGAGAAGAAATCAAGTGATAGGACATTATTGGAAGAGACAATGTTGATTTATTTGATCAAAGTTAAAATAGATATGTTGTTATCTCTGGTAAAGTTTAGTAAATTTTTATGGATAAGGACTGGATAACAAAGCTTAAATAATTTGTAAATAAGAGACAGACAACAAGAAGAAGAGATCATTTGTTTAGTTTTAAGAGAAGATGATCATTTTCTAAAATCATTTATACTTGTGATTTTTCTTTCCTAGATTTTCTTCTTTTCTATTTTTTTCCTATTTTTCTTTTCTGCACTATTTTTCTTTTTCAATTTTTTAGTTTGTGTTAGTTTCTGTTTTTTTCATCATGACTTTCAATAAAATTACTATAAAAAAACTTCTTCAATCCCTGTGTATATTAAATTACTACCATGAAATAGAATGTTATATGCCATTATCAAAGAAAAAGGTATCATTACTCATGTAGGCAACAGATTGCAGAGTTCCTCAAACATTGAACTGTGATGATGCACATTTTTATAAACTTTAAAAAATCTAACTAGTAGAAAACAAACTTAAAAAGCTTTTCTTCTTATTTTTTTCTTAGTTAAGCACTACAGAAGTTTGAAGTTATACCAGTAATGAAGGACTATCACATCTGTGAAATATAAATCATAGATTTCTATGACAATACATATATTTTCATTTCTAGATTAATTCAATTAAGAGTAAATTTGTCCCTTTTTTGCAATACAAATTGGATTAAACATATTAACTTGGGAAGACATGAGAACAAATTTACTAGGTTCATTAAGCTTGGGAAATTAAATTACAGAAAATTGTGTTTCCTAGTAATAGATTTAAGCTGTAATATTTAGCAAGTCTGGCAAAGAGAAGCATAATTCTCATGCAAATAGATAATGCAGTCTATGGACAGCCATCTTATTTCCTAGCAAAACAATTTTTACCTCCTCTGTGAAATACTGCTATTTTAAAGAATTTCTAGGGAGGAAAGTGCCAACCTCCTTAAATGGACTATTTGATAACATCACTTAAACATGTGTGCAGAACTGATTATCTGTTTTGAGATAATTCAAAATACTAACCCACTAAGCAAGCATTTGTTAAAAAGTTAAATTCAGAAAAGAGTTGAAAGCCATTACTCCTTGTCATAATTTGATCTTGATAAAAATTGGCCTGAAAGAGAAGATTTTTAAAAATTATTTATTCAAATATATTACTTGCCTAACAGTGAACCCTAACCATTTGTCTCCCAGAAATAGAGTTTTCATAGATCACAATGGAAAATTTCTTACGGCAAGAAGCAATTTCAGGGAAAGGATTTAAACAAACAAACCTTGCCCTGAATGCTTCTCTCTTCTACAAATGGAGACTGTGTAAGTTAATATTTAAATGACACAGCAGTAATTTCTGCTATACAGGTTGTCATATACAACTGTTTGTTTATTGAGCATATGCAATTACAACAGCACTGAAAAAGTGACTCATCCCTTACCCTTGAGACCATTGCAGCCTCCCTATGACCAAATTCAGGCATGGGGTACCTGGCATGTATTTACAGCAGCTGCAGCACCTGTGATGGCATGTGTCATGTGATCACATTTGACTTGGGAACTGTGACCTGGCTTCCGACAAGCAAAGTCAATGGAGGAAAAGGATTTCCTAAGCAACCCCATGATTTTCTTAGCAGCTCCAATGATTCACTTAACTATTCTGGCAAAATAGATCATAAAATCAGGTACAATTCACTTAACTGACTTGCCTATATGGGGAAATTCTGGTCCCAGCTGTTGTTCTAAGTTGAGGAACACCTTTATTAGATAAAAGTATACCCAGGAAATCCATTGGTTGATCTGAAAGCAATCAGTCTCTCACAATATTCTGATTTGCAAGATTGCAAAGGTAGGATTTGGAAAAAAAAATCATCCTAGCATTGGAGTAGAAATACAAATTAACCTGTTCAGGCACACTATTCAGTACTTTCAAGGCGTCACCTTGAACCTTTGTGTCTCAAATATCCTCTGAAAATATTCTCATTATCCATTTTAAGATCAGAGTTGAAGAAGTATTGAAAACTTGCAATTTTCTTCCAAGGAGATATCTCTATTGATATGTAGTGTGGCCATTTTTTAAAATTTCTGGCTAATGTATGTGGGTTGAGAAGCCGGTTATTAAAATGTTGTGTATGAAGTTGTCCTAAGGTATGAATTACCAGAAATTCCATGAGGTGAGCAGACTGACATCTGTAACAAGTTCCAACAAGAATACACCAATTTTTATTTGTTACAAATAAAAGCAGTCAAAGAAGTTCGCTTTATAAAGAACCAAAAAATATGATTTGGAAACAAATTATATCTATTATTGGAATTCAAATTATCCAGACATCCACATCTATGGACACGTATGTATGGACGTGCACACATACATAAATGAGCATTAGCATGAATCTTATTAGATAGTTTGTCTAATTCTCTAATTAGTGTTAATTCTCCAAGGATGTCTTATTACTTCTACAGCTGGGCTGTCATTTTTTGCTGCTGATGGGCATAGAAGCTAGCATATATGATCCAGATTGACAGTATTTTTTTTCGGAATAAAAATCATGCTTTAATGTTAATCAAGAGATTGAAAAGCAATATTTCAAGAAAATTCAGATTTTTCTTTTTTCTGAGGCAGTAATGGAAAGGATTGTATACTCTGTTTAGTTAAGCCATTGTTCATACTTTTAGATAGATCCCAAATCCTCCAGATTTTAACATCTGGAAATAATCAGTCTGTCTAGGAAATGGATACTTAGATTCATTTTTAATTAATTTTTATACTCTCAAAAATCATTAAAACCACAAATAATTTTTTCATTCATTTACATCTAGGTGTCCCTGAAGGAATGATAAGAACAAGCACATAAAGTAAACAACATAACATAAATATAGCTATTTTGTGTATGTGTGAACATTTTGATGTAGAGATCAGTCATACTCCATGAACAAACCTTTATGACATCACTTCAAATGGCCCTTTTTAGAACTAAAGAAAAAAGTTCTTTCCAATTTTCTTTTCCAGCTAGAATTTCTTGATAAGTTTGCATACTTATTTTGCATGCCTTTTAAAATAGAAAATACATGGTTTTGGTTTCTTAGAAACAATGTTGAATTTTATATAAAGATGGTTACATTTGTCTTTGCTTCTCCACTTCAAACTATGGAATATGTCATACCTGCAATATTTAAAAAATGCAATAAGCTGATCAGGCAATATATTTATCTGCATCTTTATATTTTAAATTATAAAATCTATGAAAATAGGAATAATTTAGACATTATTCTATTCAGATAATATCAATTCAGATATCCTATTTAGTGGGATATATTTAATTCTCTGCTCCAATATAACAACAACAATCTTCTTCAGGAAGGAATATATATTCCCTTCTTACATGTTAGTGCAGACATATTGCTAACAATTCTGGAGGGTAAATATGAAATAGTATTATCTTTGATTATCTTCCTTGCATAATCTACTTTTACAAATGATCACTAAACATCTGATAATATTACATTCCATATGACAATCTGGAGGCAGCTAACATAAAAATTGGAATTGATTGTGGTTTTCTCAGACGTGTAAAAAATGTTTAATGTGACCCAATTGATTTTTTGAAACAATTTTTTGTCTAAATATAGAATATGTTAATGTGTTCTACTTCTATTCATCTTCTATAATTGGAATTGTCTTCATTTGTCAATATATTGGAACCATGGACTTGGCTTGTTAAACAATGGTAGATTTTTTTAAATTATAAACTGCCCAGAGTCGCCTTATAGGAGATGAGTGGAATAAAAATGTAATAAATAAATAGAAATAAAAATGGATTGAGTTGAACAAGCAGGTTATTTATCAATTAGGGATTACTGTATACTTCACTGATAGATACATTATAATGCATGACTGTAGAAATTTATGATGCAAAAAAACCTAATTAGAGTGCCATATTTCCTAAAAAGTGTAATGTTTCTCTGGGGATCTGTAAAAATTGGAATTTTACTTGTTGCTTTTACAGCTCCTTGCTTCCTTGAGAACACCAAGCCCCATTACAAAACCAAGATTTCAAGGCCTTCTAAAAGATCAATAGGGCTGGAGCCAATCTCAATTTGAGGGAAATGATGCAGAGAAGGCTTTCTTCATAGGTCCCAGCAGGTAAAACTCCTTACTCCTCCTACTTCTCTTTCATAATCTATCAATGGCTTTGTCCTTTACAGCAGGTGTCCCAAACCCCTGGGCTAGGACCCATTACTAGGTGGGGGCCTATTTGGAACTGGGCCATGTGTGTGGCAGGCTAGTGTGTACATATGAGCAGCAAGCCAACATGCATGTGAGAGCTGTGGACCACTATGCATGCATGACTGGGGGGATGGCATAAAGTGGCATGTGTGAGTTGAGTTGTATACACTCTGGCTTTGCACTTGCATGTGGGTTCCAGGCCACCAATCACACAGCCCAGTTCCCCTCTCTGCACCCACAGCTGGACTGCCAAGCAGCAAAGGTGGGGATTGCTGCTGTATAGACGTATGTATGTGTGTGTGTGTGAGTGTGTGTGTGTGTGTGTGTGTGTGTGTGTACACTATATTGCCAAAAGTATTTGAAGGACTACCCATCGGGGAATTAAAGGAGCACTAGTCCAACACATCTGGAATTGTAGAAAGATGTCCTAGACATTGTGACAGTTCAATTAAAATATTTTTTTTATCATGCATACTCTTTAATCTGTTAGTAGGAGCAGGATTAGGGATGCAGTGGTTCAGTGGCTAAGACGCTGAGCATGTCGATTAGAAGGTTGGTAATTTGGCGATTCAAATCCATAGCACTGCATAATGGAGTGAGCTCCCATTACTTGTCCCAGCTTCTGTCAACCCAGCAGCTTGAAAGCATGTAAAAATGCAAGTAGAAAAATAGGCACCACTTTGGTGGGAAGGAAACAGCATTCTGTGACCCTTCAACATTTAATCATGCCGGCCACATGACCAAGGAGATGTCTTTGGACAGCACTGGCTCTTTGGCTTTGAAATGGAGATGACCCTTAGAGTCAGGAACGACTAGCACATATATGCGAGGGGAACCTTTACCTTCACCTTTAGGAGTAGGATTACAATTTAACTCACGTAACACAGTGCAATTAGCTTTCTTAATTTGGACTCCACATTTGGGAATGGCCACCACATGTCTGATTACAAATTAGTTGATCCAATAATCAGATAACATGTTTGTCTTCATTGAAGTGTCATGCCCAAACCCATGAATGATACATGGTGCTTCTTCCAGACTGAGTTCTTTATTGTTTTCATGCTTTTAGATAAAACGTTGCCAGACGAATGAATCTACTATTTACATATACAATATATTCTGTGAACTGTTAGGGATGAGCTGCCTTCACCCTCTTTCTCTCACATGTAATATCTGTATTATCCACATAACAACTGAATTATCCAGATGGAGTTTCCTCTTACTCCTCCCTCCTGGAATGCACCCGTTCCTTTCTGGAATTTCAGCTCTTTACTTTATTCCATTACAAGAAAGTCATTAAAAGTCTGCAAAAAAACAACAACTCCACGATTATCATATCTTCCATCCAAAGTTAGAACACGTATTGTATATATCAGAGGTAAAACCAAGGAATATGTAGTAAGGGAACATGACTGTATATAAAGAGGGAAGGAGAGAGAGCTTTGCTTAATTGTTTTCTATGTTCATTTGAAAAATAACTAGGCAAGCTTGAAGAAGAAATCTCAGTTTCCTTCTCTTTCATTACATATTTCCTGAGCTTTTTTCATCCTGAACATTGAAAGTATTTAAATATGTGCTAATCTAAAAATATCGGAATGTGGGCTGCCACAGCATTTATTACTCACATTGAGAAATTATGATTCTATATGTACCACTAAATTCGGGAAGAGTAATATGCAGTTTTTGGAATCAAACTCTGCATAGGAAATTCTTTTTTTCACCATCTACATTAGACATAACTTTACAATTTTAGCTTGAGACCCTATTAATGTAACTTCTTAGTTAGGTTTTTTGAAATTTAAGAGCTTAAAAAGTCTCAATTGTTAATGGTGCTTTAATCACAATCCTGGAATTCCAAATTTTCTCTTTCCTATCAGATAAAAAGCAGATTACACCAGTATTATTTACATTCACATTGTGACAAAAAAGTTATACAACAAGTGTTTTCTAAACTATTGTCTTTTAAATAATAAAAAAGCTTTTAAACTCCCCCCCCCATGGTTTATGCTTTTAACGTTTAGATTTAAGAAAATAGGGTGGTTTTTTAAATTTCATATTAATTTTCTTGCATTTAATTTATGTAATCACTTGACTAGAATTTTAACAAAAAATCAAATGTGAATTTTAGAAAGGTGGAAGTATGATTATGGAAGAGAATATCACAATCACAGAGGAATAATCATAATGGCAAAGCTTTAACTGATGTCCAGACAATTCTATTCACAATAACAAAAGACAATAATAACACCTAATGCTTCTTTCTAATAGCCTTTTTGTCCCAGTATTTATCATAATGACATATTGTACTTAATTTCTTGCCCTTTTCTTTAACCAACTCCTCACCCACCCCAAAAAACAACAAGTTTATAAAGACAACTTTCCCTTGAAAGAAATATGTTTCTTCCTATCAGTGCTGGTTTCAGAAAAAAGAATTAAGTTTAAAATCTAAATTATTTATTAATAATCCACAATACCTTTAAAAATGTCACAGAAATTATTTTGAGGGTATAAAGTTCTGATAACTCCCATTATGTGCCCCAGTCCTGGACTGTGCAGTACACATTAAGGAAGACAGAAGCTTTAACATTAAAGTTTACAGAAGACCCCCACACAGAGATCAATATTTACATTTTGATTCTCACCACCCACTGGAGCACAAAATGGGAGTTATCAGAATCTATACCACTGAAGGCCTGCCTCCCAGCAAAGATGGGAAAGAAAAAGAACTTAAACGCATCAAGAAAGCCCTCAGAATGTGTGGCTATCCCAAGTGGGCCTTCATCAAATCCCAAAAAAGGACATCAGGAGCTCCTCCGAAGTAGACAAAGAAGAGAACAATAAATGAAGGAGGGTTCAAATAGGCCATCTATGTTAAAATTAAACAGCCTTCTCTTAACAGAGAGGAGGGATATGACATCATCTATATCCAGTCTACAACACAGTCCTTTCAGCAGTTCCAAGAAAGCTCCACACTCATTTGCACTACTCAGGTGACTCTAAGGACACAGATAAACCTCCAACTGGTCTCAACTATTCTCTGAGAGAATGCAAATGACTAGCTGCCTGCAAGGAATATAAATCCTTCCATTCCCCATCTTCCAGTCAGAGCTGAAGAACCTTCTTGGATGAGAACCGAAACATCTTCAAAGAAAAACAAGAAAGTCCAGTTGCTTCTTGAAAAAGCACCTTTGGGACAGCCATAACCTGGATGACTGAGAATCTCCATAGAGAAGCTGTCATTATCCAGATGGGGCAGGACCGGAAGTGTCCAAGGTTAGTTGATTGTTATCACTATGACTGTAACTTTAAGGTGTTTTAAAAGCAATAAAAACCAGATACTCCATTGGTGCCTGTGTATTGCACCAACATGCAGAATATTTCATTAGGTACAGTAATTAGGCTTCACCCCAAATCCAGTTATGACAGTCATAGCACATCATGCATCTATTCAATAAATAAATAAATAAATAAATAAATAAATAAATCTTGAGAAGAACCAATGTAGAATATCTATTTTATACATTTGTAATTTTGCCATTATAGGGTAATTTGGTGACTAGTAAGACCTTTTCACTAAACATTCATGAGAAATATGCCAAACATGTATACATAATTTAAACTAGTAACTAAATGTTGGCATAGTAAAATAGTGTTTTATATTCAGGAGTAAATTTGATTTCCATTTCTTTCTGTGAGAGAAAACACATGCACAGCTTTTACAGATCATTATTATTTAGACATCAGTTAAATTAACAGAAGCATTTCCTTGGCATTATTTACAGCCTGGATTTGAGTTAAGAATTATGAAACATGTAGCATCATTACTACCTTAAGTGTATTTATTTGGCCAGAAATTCCACTATGTGCAATGGGACATGCTTTAATGTACTCCAGTCTAAGAGGTATCTGTGGTTGTTGTTTTGCATTTATCTGTGCCTCAGCTGAGCTGTTCAATCCCTTGTCATTACATACCCATTCAAATTGCAGCAGACTGAAATTGTAGCAATGACTGGTTCACAGGGCCCACAGCAGTGCATGGTAACATATTTTCAAAGCAGTTCAAAGAGTCCAGTTTCCATCTGTGTTTGGTGAAGGGTGCAAAGAGAAAAGAAAAAAAAAAGAAAAAACCTTGAGGCCATCTGAAAACTCAGCTTCATCTCTAACACTTGGAATAACAAAGGTGTTATTTTTTCAAAGCTCCATTATCCCCTCCCGGGGTGGTTCTGCAGATATAGTTCAGGAAAGGTGGGAAACTTCAGAGCTGATATTCCCCTTCTCGACTTTTCCTTCTCTGGGGAGTTCTTTTGAGGATGGCACAATGGTGACATATATAACATGGGTTATTGCCAGCGGAGGCCAATTGCTAATGAACCCTATAGACAAATTCTTTCTTCTGGTTTCTGCAGGAAAAAAAATGATCTGCAGAGAAAGAGCATCTTGAGAGGAATTCCCTCCTCTCTGTTATTTTGATCCAAAGAAAGTAGAGGGTGCTGTGCATCCACATTACCATACAAAATGAAAACACAGCCGTTCTGTCTTTTGACATAGCAATGCAAGGATCTCAAAATGTACTCTGCCAGGCTAGTTTCTTTGTGTGATCAAAGGGCTTCCTTTAATTCTAGCCTCTAAAATATTAACCAATCCAACAAATAGTAAGAGCAACTGTGGGTAAACTACATCCAAACAAAACTGAGTGAAAGTAACATTTCAAGAAAACCTTTTCTATAGAAGCTAAAATTAACTTTCAGAATATTTAGGCCTGGAAAGAAATTGTGATATATATATATATATAAACTGACTAAGCGCAATATATATGTTGCACAATTGCACAATCTTGGTGGGGATCTGTGGAGTGCTGGTTTTGTTTCAGTAAGTGGAATGATTGGTTGTGTGGTTGTATCATGATTGGTAGATTGCTGCTGATTGCTGCTGGCTGTGTGTCTATTGTTGTTTCATGTTGTAATGGTCTGAGTGGTGGGTGGGGCTCGTTTGTTGACTAGGGCAGGTTTCTAGATGCCTGGTAGGCAAGAGGTATCATCACGTTTATTCATGTTTGGGGTGTTTCTCTATTTCGATAGCTTCCATATTTATTCTCTTGTTGAAGTGTTCTGTTTTGGAGATTAACCTGGTTCCTTCAAAATTAATTTCATGTCCTGTAGCTTTAAGGTGCTGGAAAGGGCAGGAAGTTTTTTCTTTTTTTTTCTTACTGTGTTCTTGTGTTCTGCGATGCGTGCATTTATTCTCCTGTTCATTTGTCCTATGCATGTTGCAGGGCAGATTTTGCATGGTATTTCATAGACTCCTTGGTTTTCTGGATTTTGTCTTTGGGGTTCCTTAAGATGTTGGCTATTTTTTGGTCAGTGTTGAAGGCTGTCTTGATATTGTGTTTGTGGAGAATTTTGATGATTTTATCTGTGGTGCCTTTGATGTAAGGGAGGAAGGCGATTCTGTTGTCCTGTTCTTTGTCTTGGGGGAAGTCTCCCTTTGGATTAGGTAGGTATTTGTTTTTCTTTGGAATCCGTTGGAGATTAATACATTTGTGAGAGTGTGTAATTCAGTTTTCAGGTGGTCTTTGTTGATTAGGCGTTTGGTTCTGGAGATGAGGGTCTTGGCTACAGAGTTGATCTGTGCAGGATGGTGATTGGATTGTGCATTTAAGTAGCAGTTGGTGTGTGTTTTTTTCCAGTAGATGGTATGTCCTAGGGAGCCATTGGGTTTTTTGTAGATTAGGACATCCAGAAAGGGAAGTTGGTTATTTGCTTCTATTTCATATATGAATTGTATTTTGGGGTGTAGGCTGTTGAGATGTGTAAAGAAGTTGTCCCATTTTTCTTTCCCGTGATGCCAAATCATGAACGTGTCATCAACATATCTAAGCCAGAGTTTGTGTATGTGTTGAGATAGCCAACATCTTAAGAAACGACAAAGACAAAATCCAGCTAGAAAACCAAGGCGTCTATGAAATACCATGCAAAACCTGCAACATACATAGGACAAACGAACAGGAGAATAAATGCATGCATCACAGAACACAAGAACACAGTAAGAAAAAAAGAAAAAACTTCCTCCATTTTCCAGCATCTTAAAGCTACAGGACATGAAATTAATTATGAAGAAACCAAATTAATCTCTAAAACTGAACACTTCAACAAGAGAATAATTATGGAAGCTATCAAAATAGAGAAACACCCCCACAACATGAATAAACGTGACAATATCTCCTGCCTACCAGACATCTGAAAACCAGCCCTAGTCAACAAACGAGCCCCACCCACCACCCAGGCCGTTACAACATAAAACAACAATAAACACACAGACAGCACCAATCAACACCAATCTACCAATCATGATTCAATCACACAGCCAATCAATCCACTTACTGAAACAAAGCCAGCACTCCACACACACACACCACTACTTATAGAAAGACGGCAGCTCTGATCATACTTTAAGCCCAAAACCCAGCCTGAAGATGGCGAGTGAGACCTTGCTGAAATATATATCACAAAGTAGTGCTAAAACATTTCATCCTAAAAACCGTAATCTAAAGCCTATCAGTAATCAATCATATTAGTTCACATTAATCTCATGAGCAATGAAGCAGGCAAAAAATTGTTAAATTTTGACATCTTTTTATGGATCCGGGAATATGGAAAACATTACATTTTCCTAAAAAAGCAAGGCAGAAGGTTACTGACAAGAATAGTTAAAAAGAGAAACCAAGAAATAAGGTTGTTACTTGTCTTTCTCATATATTCCCTCCAGTAATGGTATTCTCTTATCTTCACTACTGGTTCAGTAGTGGGAGCATGCACGCATCTGGGCATGCACAGAAGGTCCTTGATGATATCGGGTGCCCAAACCAGTGCGAAATGGCAGAACCTCTGATCCTGTCCCCCAAAGACAAAAGTTTATATCTCATCATATTATGATTGGCACAGGGGTGGGTTCCGCCAGGTACTACTGCCAGTTCACTCATGTGTGCACCACATGCACGCGTGCTCTTGATGCGATTAAATTTTTTCCGTAAATGCATACCCCTCCCCCAAGATGGAGAAACAAGATGCAAGAACCAATTTGGGGGCGCGGCAGGCCTGGGTTGCTGCCAGTTCCAGTGACGCAGGCTGCCAAATCACTTCTGGTTCTCCCATCTTGTTCCTCCAAACCACTACCGGTTCAGCCAAACCGGTCCGAACTGGTAGGAACCCACCACTAGATTAGCAGCAGCTTCTCCAAAATTAAGGTGTGTTACTGACATTTTTCTTTGTAGAGACCTACTGATCATTTTACTAAAATGTCACTTTTCTTCCAGCATGAAGTTCAAGATGATTAATCTGAAGATTTTACTCAAGAAACTGGTAAGTTACCACAATCACTTTGTGCTAGTATCCAGATTTTATATTTATATAAGAAGAAGATTGTCTGTAAACCAAACACATGAAAAAAATGGAAAGGGGTGGAAATCTTTTCAAACCTCACTACCATATCAAATAGTCAAAACTTTCTTTAATTTCTAGGAAATATGGTAAACATGTTAGGCAATGTTTGAAACTCTTCAAATTCTAATGTCATCTTGTCCACAAAGAATTTAAGGTGAAAGAGCATTATAGGAAATAATAAAAAAACAGAGAGGTATTTCCTCTCTACTGTATTTCCAGTAAAGTGAGATTCGAACTTAAGTCTTAACAGTCAAATGCTCTGGCTGTTATCAGGGTAATTTTAATTTATCTCCCATTAGGTTTCAAATTAAATCAAGGAATATATTTCTTTCCAACTACTCAATAAAGTAGAAGCTTTCTATCTGCAAGTCTTGAATTGGCAGCAGTCCTTAAATACTGCAAAACCACAATGTATGAGATGGAACCATAAATCATAAATATTCTGGGCTGTGAAAAATCTGTAGGGACTTTCAAGCTACTAAAGGTAACTGTTATATAAAGAGAGACACAGTAAAAATCTGTGAAAATTTTCCCCAATATAGAGCAAGGTTCAAAGTGCTAATGTCATTGAATTCACTTTATAAATTGATTACATCACATAATATGCCAATCAGTAAGTAACTTGAACGCCCGAATGAGATTATAATTCCATTGGGCTTGCCTTTAGAGTATTGACGAAGACCAATGGCTGCTTAGTAACAACTGTGATGTAAAATATTTAATGTCTTTCAGTGCTACTTGCTGGTGAGTGTCTATTTCAAAGCCACAATTGCTGGCTACTTTTCAGACTTCACCTATCTGACTTCAAACACTAGGTGCATTAGCTAATCAATGGTTAAATAAGATGTCAAGAGCAATCTAAATAATGTAGCAGCAAGTCAATACAACAGTCAAAAGTGATATAATGAGCCAAGATTTATACTTTACAAACAAAAGAGAATATGAACTGGCTCCTGTATTTATTATTACAGAAATTAGTATCCTGATATTTGTATACTTTTCTAACACTAATAACTGCATATGGCATTTTGAATTACAAGGGGGTTATTTTGTATTGAAATAATCTTTCTAAAATGTATACCTGAAATTTGAATAAATCAATCTGAGAAAATAATTTCATTTTTTGCAAACATATTTAGAGCAGTACTTTATGTAATATAAAACTTTGGCATCTGTCAGCCTCTGTTTTGCTTGCTACGCTTGCTTGCTATTGGCTGCCATAAGAACGGTGATGGTGCATAGTATTAGGGAAGGGAAATATATTGTACTGGAGGAGTTTTGTTCTCACCATCTTCTGCGCATGATGGTGACTGATGCTTGGACTTGGTCAAGGCCAACCGTTCCACATACCAGCTTAATGAGGCTGTTTGAAGATGCACCCCGCATGACACCTTAGGGAGTTGCAGATTGGACAATGGGTTGTGGAACTGGGGGGGAGGGTGCTGGGTAAATGTTTGATATGTATATGTTCCCACCTTTCTGGCTCAGATCTTGCTTTCCTTTAGCTGTTTTCACTTCACATCTAGTAAAAGTACTTTATCTCTATTAAAATGGAGTTGCGGTTTTCCTTTCTTGGATATTGAAGGAGGCATGCTTGACAGCATCCTTTTCACGTCCTTATTTATTTTAAAAAAATCTTTCTTTCTTCCATCACTTCATGTTCATTGCTGTGATATATTGCTATGTGATTGTTATTAGCTTATTATGGTTTGTCCCATTATATATAAATTCTATTGTAGGCGATGAGATATATTTGCTTATATAGTTCAAAATACATATCAGCATGAGGAGTTGGGTTTGTAGTATCAATTTGGTATATGCACTTTCTTTCTAGGTTGCATATCTCCATGCTTAAACATAGACAACACCTGTAATAGAGACCCACCCAACTTAATTTTTACTCTGCAACAAGGTCACAAGCTTCAATATCTATACTCCTTGTTTGGGGTTAATCTTATGAGAAATGTTATGTTTAACAAAGATGAATCAGCTTCACATTTGATATCTCAACAGATTAATATGCAGTTAACCAAATGTAACTAAAGAAACTATTGTCTAGTTTTTGCAATGAACTTAGAAATCTTAGAACTCTCAAAAATTATTTCACAATGTGTTTTATTTTCCAGTAAGTTCTATCAGTTGAATATATTCCCTTAAGTAAGCTATTATGTATTATATAACATATATCATTTGTTAAATCTATGAACAAATATTCCTTATGCAATAACATTGCCGAGGTGGCGCAGTGGTTAAATGCAGCACTGCAGGCTACGTCAGCTGACTGCAGTTCTGCAGTTCGGCTGTTCAAATCTCACTGGCTCAGGGTTGACTAAGCCTTCCATCCTTCCGAGGTGGGTAAAATGATGACCTGGATTGTTGGGGGCAATATGCTGACTCTGTAAACCGCTTAGAGAAGGCTGAAAGCCCTATGAAGCGGTATATAAGTCTAATTGCTAACTGCTAACTAACTAACATTTATTATAAAAATGCCAAAGACACATCAGGTTAAAACATGTATGTATGTATGTATGTATGTATGTATTTCCTACCTTTATCATTTTTACAAATAACTCAAGGTGGTGGACATATACAACACAACCTTCTCCTACTGTCCCCGCAAGAACAATCAACAAGGTATGTTGGACTGAAAGAGAGTGACTAGCCCTAATGTCACTCAGATGACTTTAATAGCAATAGCAATAACAGTAGACTTATATACCGCTTCATAGGGCTTTCAGCCCTCTCTAAGCGGTTTACAGAGTCAGCATATTGCCCCCAACAACAATCCGGGTCCTCATTTTACCCACCTCCGAAGGATGGAAGGCTGAGTCAACCCTGAGCCGGTGAGATTTGAACCGCTGAACTGCTGATCTAGCAGTCAGCCTGCAGTGCTGCATTTAACCACCGTGCCACCTTGGCTCTTAATTACTACTAAAGTCTTGATTAGAACTCATAGCCCTGAAACAGAAATTTTATGAAACAGAATTTTAAACATTCTGATTTGTAAAGAAGTACTGTTAGGATTAGAATTCTGACAAATCCAAAATCATATGTTCTGAGCTTTCAGAATTTTGCTCACCAGAAAACTAGTTAAACCCATCACAATTCTGCAACTTTATAGCTGCCATGGACTGGTGCATAATGATATGCGGTATATCACACATGCATTTGAGCATGCATGAAATCTGTTTCAAAATTGATCCATAAAGAAATCAGTCTTTTGCAGAAACTGCAAAAAGAAACAACAATCCAAAACAAACTGCACAAACACAGCTGCAAGCACAATGACAAGGGACACAATGGGATTTGTGAGCTTTAACACAAGGTTCAGCACTCCAGTTGAGTATTCTGTTTTCAATGTCAAAATATTACGTGGATACCAGAAGAAATACTCCTATGTATTTGATTGTATGTTTTTATGTCATTTTGTATATTAATAATTTGTTTGATTGCTGAGTTTCTTTTTATTCCTTTGAAATAAAATCTATAGTCCAACCCACACATGTTAAAATAATATATAAATATAGTGTAAATATCTGTATATCCAGGACTGGGGAACAGAGCTGAGAGATTAAATCAGTTTAGCTAATTTGAGAAGCATTAGTTGGAAAACAAAGACTGCTGAATTCACAGTTATAGGGTCTTAGGAATAGTAAGGCTTGTCTAAGGAACTAGAAAATATAGTATAAAAATTCATAATGAGTTCTGCTAATAGAAAGAGACAAGACGTTCAGCTTCAATTATATTTACAGATGGAAAATCACCTACAGAAAATCAAAATTGATGATCATTTGAGCCAATGAATGAGCAGCCAACCTCAACCAAATGGTAACAAAAAACAGTCAGACTACCTGCTAGTTTGGGGCACATTTGGGGATTCAGGATGGAGATCATTTCCTTCTCATCTTGTAGCTGAATGAGCGTGCTTGAACATCTGCTGCTTCACTGAGGCAGGGTCATGAAAAGGCAAAATGAGAATAAGAATTGTTCTTTTACAGTAGCAGAATCTGCTCACAGCAATGTAGAATTTCATGTCAACACTGCTGCTTGCTGGTGTACTAACTCTTCCAATAGCAATATTTTCAATATTCTTATAGCAGAACCAGGCTGCAAAAGAAATGTGCTATATGTGCTTCAGGCTGGGTTTTGGGCTTAAAGTGTGATTGGGGCTGCCGTCTTTCTATAAATCTTGGTGGGGATGTGTGGAGTGCTGGCTGGTTGTGTGTTGTATCATGATTGGGAGATTGGTGCTGATTGGTGCTGGCTCTGTGTCTATTGTTTCGTGTTGTAATGGTCTGGGTGGTGGGTGGGGCTTGTTTGTTGACTAGGGCTGGTTTCTAGATATCTGGTAGGTGGGAGGTATCATCACGTTTATTCATGTTGTGGGGTGTTTCTCTATTTCGATAGCTTCCATAATTATTCTCTTGTTGAAGTGTTCTGTTTTGTAGATTAACCTGATTCCTTCAAAATTAATTTCATGTCCTGTAGCTTTAAGGTGCTGGAAAAGGGAGGAAGTTTTTTCTTTTTTTTTCTTACTATGTTCTTGTGTTTTGCGATGCATGCATTTATTCTCCTGTTTGTTTGTCCTATGTATGTTACAGGGCAGATTTTGCATGTATTTTGTAGACGCCTTGGTTTTCTAACTGGATTTTGTCTTTGGGATTTCTTAAGATGTTGGCTATTTTTTGGTCCGTGTTGAAGGCTGTCTTGATATTGTGTTTGTGGAGAATTTTGCTGATTTTATCTGTGGTGCCTTTGATGTAACGGAGGAGGGCGATGCCGTTGTCTTCTTCAGTATCTCAGGTCAGGAACCTTTCTTCCTGACCTGCGATTCTGGAGATTGTAGTACCAAGACATCTAAAAGATAGATTGGATAGTGACATACCCAATATGAATATATTTTTCCCTGAATAAAGAAAGCATGCTATCCATTTCTGATATGAAAATTATTGGGTGGCGAGTGAAATGTATTATTTAGTAAAATAGCTGCACTTCTGCAGATTTTAAAATATTTTTTTCATCAGAACTGTAGAAATTTGTGCTTTGCATAATGTCCATCAAATGTCACTCATTTCTATTGTGGCCCAAATCTCTGCAATCATTTTAAGATAGTTTTCTGGTACATGTGCTCTGGAATTTCAGCTTTTATTACAAGAAAATCATAATTTCAAAAGAATCTTTTGAAACCTTAAAGAATACTATGCCACCAGACTTTTTTTTCTGTTTCAAACTTAGCCACTTCTTAGTAAACATTTGTTAGATAAATTCGGGGGGCGGGGGGGATCACATCAATTTTAACTATATTTCTTCATGTATAATTATTGCTGTTTCTAAAGGCTTCCTAGAGAGGAATTGCAAGCTAACTGTCTCTGATTGAGTATATAACAACCATGGCTAACACTGAAGAACCAATAAGAAAACAGGTCCCACAAAACCTCTACAGATAAGGAAAAAATGGTCTCAACCATAGTAAAACCTTTTAAAGGACACTGAGTCACTACTATAACTCACTTTCAATCATTTTTGGAATTTATCAATTTAACTTCCTTAAGGACATGAGATCTTCAAAATGACAAGTTTAAAAAGCCACTTGGACTGTTTACTTCTTTTCTTGAATAAAATAAAAATTAACTGCAAGTTTAAAAACAAAGGAGACAGAAATGGTAGTAAGCTAAATAAGAATCTAATTTAAGAAAGTTATAAATGAATTAAGGGACCAGACAATATTGGAATAATGGAATATTAGGACCTTTGGTATAAGATTTTGGAAATAATTATATAAATGAACAGCACATTTAGTCAGTAAACAAGTTGATTCCAAAAAAACAGTACCGTATATACTCGAGTATAAGCCGAGTTTTTCAGCCCACTTTTTGGGCTGAAAAAAGCCGCCTCGGCTTATACTCGAGTCTACAACTGGATCCGGCAGTGCTGTTGCCTGTTGGAGGAGGAGGAGGCGAACCAGCCTGCCATCGCCGGCCACCGCTAGCCCCGCCGCTCTTCCCGACCCATTCCAAGCCCCACAGTCCAGCGGATGGAGCAGCGAAGCCCCGGGGCTTCGCTGCTGCTCCCCGCATTTTCTGCACGGGGATCCCTTGGAGAGGGGATTCCAGTTGCCGGGCAGAGAAGAGCTCTTCTGATGGGACAGGTGAGCTCCGAGTCGGGGCGGCTGCGGAGGCTTCTCCCGCACCTCGGCTTTGAGGGCTCCATCTCCGCCTACTACCCGTTCCTTTTCGGGGGCAGCCGCCGAAGAGGTCGAGGAAGGAGAGGCGGGCGGGTCGTCAGCCCCCTGGCCGTGCTGCTGTTGCTGCTGTCCCCCTTTGCCCTGAGGGTGGTGAAGGAGATGCTCGCGTAGGCGGCGCAGAGCAGAGCCGGCCTCGGCGCTCACGCCCTCCAGGGGCTCTGCCGAGGAGCAGCACAAGTTGGGCTGAGAGGACGAGAAGACGCGGTCCAGCACGTGTTTTCAACGCCTCAAGCCGCCCCACCTGGAACCGACGATGATGCCCCCTGCTAACAAGTCCGCCTTGGCCGGCTGCTCCGCGGCGCGACTCCGCGGAAGCGACGACGAGGTGTCCGCACTGCGGCGTTCGGCTCCCGCTTTGCTGCTGCCTTTGCCTTTGCCCCCCAGCTGCAGGCTCCTCCACAGGCAGCTCTGGAAAGACGACGCCGGCTCCCCTTCGCCGGCCTTGCTGCTCCCTGTTGCTGGTGCCGCTCCGGGTTCCTCGGCTGCTGCCATTCTTTTCTCCCCGCCTCCCTCCCTTCGCCTCCGCCGCCGCCTCCGCCTTTTCCACCAACCCCGCCGCCCGTTACCGCTGCAAGCGCGGAGGCAGGAAGAGCAGCAGCGTGCGACGGCGGCGGCGGCGGCTTCAGCCCAGTCCAGCCGAAGGAAGAGGTTGCACTTGTTCGCTATCGCAGCGGGCGACCGCCTCAGGGGCTGGGCCTGGGCGGCTGGAGGGCTCCCGCTCTCGGTGCGTCGGAGGCCGCGAAGAGAGGAGCCGCGGCTCGGAGCATGGCAGGAAGCGTGGAGAGCTACCGAAGTTTCGACGCGCCTGACTTTTCCTGATTAGGAAGGAGGTCGGCTGTCTCCACCGGCCGCGCAGACTCGCTTTGTAGGGGAGGGGTGGGGCACAATAAAAAATGATTATCGGGTGGCATTGTTAAACACTCGTCCCCCGTCCCCCCCAGCAAAAACAATAAGACCGGAGAAAGTAATATATTATAAGGCAATTGCCAGAGTTAAACTTCATCGACGTGGAAGAACAATGCTTTATGATGTAAATTCGGACTTGTATGAATTTGCAAAAGTTTCTCTTGAGTTGTTTGCCCGCTTCAGAAGGCTAGAAGAAAGAAAATTAAAGGTAAATGCAGCGTGTCTCTCAATATCACTGATCAACCCAAGGGTGCTTTTTCAGGAGGCAACTGGACTTTATTGTTTTTTTCTTTGGAGACGTTTCGTTTCTCACCATTCAGCTCTGACAGGATAGTGGGGAAGTAGGATAGTGGCAGAGCTGAAGAAGCTTCTTGGATGAAACGTCTTCCCAAAAAAAACCCAAGAAAGCCCAGTTGTTGCCTGAAAAAGCACCTTTAGGACAACCGTGACCTGGATGACTGACAATCTCTACAGACCCCCGGGGCTTCGCTGCTCCATCCGCTGGACTGTGGGGCTTGGAAGGGGGTGGGAAGAGCGGCGGGGCTAGCGGTGGCCGGCGATGGCAGGCTGGTTCGCCTCCTCCTCCTCCAACAGCACTGCCGGATATCCGCCCAACGCTGCGGGGGCGCCAGCGGGAGCTTTGGCGGCTTCACCTCAGCCGTAGCGCTGGGCAGCAAATGTGCTGGTGCTGTTGGAGGAGGAGGAGGCGGCGGCAGCAATAGCACCTGAGGACAGGACAAGAAGCAATGGAAACTTGTCAGAAGGAGACTCAAGCTGGAAATAACGAGAAATCTGACAGTAAGAACAATTAAAATCCTAGGAAAATGTCCTTTCATGAAAAATTACTTTTTCAGTTAACTCTGCCTGACATTAGTTGGGCGAACAGAAATATTAGTTGGCCAATTCTAAAAGGGAGCACCAGAAAGAACTTAAAATATTTTTTAAGAGAGCTGGGTTTTTCATTTATATTATATGTATGAACAGAATTAACACAAATTGCAGATACCAATCAAACATAAAGAAAAAAAGGATGAAATAATGCTCATTTTAAAAAACTCAGTGAAAATAAAAACAATATACCAAGAAGGTGGCATACTGGTTGTGATTTGATCTCTTCGGGGGATCCCGGGGATCCCCTATACAAGTATTTTAATATTGCAGACTTGCAGTATTATAAGTCATACTGATATTATAGAACACTTTAATTAAGCGGGTCCCTTGAATAAACATAACTTTGAGTTTCAAATAACACTGATTTTTTATTTTTGAAATTTACCGTAGCTGCTGCATTTCCCACCCTAGGCTTATACTCGAGTCAATAACTTTTCCAGCTTTTTGGGGTAAAATTAGGTGCCTCGGCTTATATTCGGGTCGGCTTATACTCGAGTATATACGGTAAGTTAAAACAGCAACTCAAGACTTTATTATTTTATGACTTTATGTTAGACAGAGTCCGGGAAGATCCCAAATCAAGATCATGTGACCATAAGATACATCAATCATTGTAAATGTGAGACAGTTGTCAAGCACCTGAATTGCAATCATAGTGGGTGATGTGATGGCCATAACTTTAAGAATGAGCACTTTTTCCAAGACTTCAGGCTGTCAGGGGCTAAAGATTTCAAGCAGAAAGAGAAACAGAAGAAAAAAAGCTTGTCTTTTGTCTTGCAAAATTACAGAAAATACTTTGACATTTGAAATACTTCTGGATATTTTTAAAAGAATGGGATCAAAAAATAATAGCTTCAAACTCAGCAACAATTCATGCTTTCATAAATAGATTATGTCATAAAGATATTAAAGAATTATGGGTGTGAAAGGGAATATGTTGAAAGATTTACAAGATAAAGAAACAAAATAAATTTTACCCAAAGTATCAGAACATAAAGAATTTTCAAAGTACTGGAAAATTTAAAAAACAACGAGTTACAAGATAGAGAAAATAACTAGAGTGGAATTACAAATAACAAAACAAGAAATCCACTTGCATAAGGACTTCTTATACAAAAGAATTTGTTTGAAGTTTTGGAAAAGAATACAAAAGACTTTGTTTGAAGTTTTGGAAAAATATTTGAGATGGGAAAAAGAAAAATGATGGAGACTGAATTCTAAAGCAGCATCTGGATAAACTAAATAGTAATACTGTTAAAAGCAAAAGGAAAGAATACAAAATTAGTTTACTTGATCAAGATAAAAATAAAAGTGGATCTCTTTACATACTTTTTACTGATGTTAGCACTTAATTTATGGATTTGCATATGGATAAATAAAAGGTTAGGGGGAGAAGAGATAATTGCAAGTACAATTATAGTGGATAATGATTTATTATTAAGTTTGTATTAGTGATGCAGATTGTAAACTACTTCTTTATATCTCTTTTTCTTTCTTTTCTCTTTATTCAGTATAACTTTTATTCTATTTTTTCTTTCTCTTCTTTTTAGATTTAATTTTCATTTTCTTTATTATTAAAAAATTAATTTAAATGTTTTAAAAAGAATTATTATTCTTTTCAACATAATCCCAACTGATTTTCCTGGAAGCCATCATGAACTGCCATGAACACAAGTAAATTACAGATGAATTATATTTAACTTTTCCAAAAATCCAACTTTTTTACTATGTGTTTTCTATAATCTGTGACATGATTTTATTAAATGGTCCATGGCCGTTTGGTATATGTCGCACTTTTGCTTTTTCATGGCATTTTAAAATCATTTTGCTGTCCCTGAGATGAATTAATATTAGTGTTCTTCACAATGTACACAACTTTATGTACCAAATGTATAAAGTGATTATCATGTCCTGTTGGAAAGATGCACAATTCTCCACCCTCCTTCCGTCCTTCCTCCCTTCCTAGTCATATTTAAACATCACATCAACCTAAACTATAAATAAGTATATGATAAAAACTGAGACTTACATTAAACAAATACAAACAAATATGCCCATATATTCAATAATTTTGCCTTTAGCTATATTCAAAAATAAAACTGTGGTCATTTTTACAGAGGTTTTCCAAAATCTTTCTTTACACCTAGAAATAAAAGTGTAAACTGACCCTCTGATAAATGAAGGCAATGATATACAACTTAAAGGAAGCCATGTTGTTTATGGACATCTACCATATTTTGTGCCTTTACCATCCATTATTTATGTCACATGTATTTTTTTGACAAATGATAGGATTTCTTTTTAATTAGGCCACCTTCCAAGCCCAGGAGATAAGAATGGTTTTACTGTATCATGCCAACATCCATGCTACCCCCATTTTTGCTTCTCCTATGTGATGCTCCAAAGCAGAATATGGGGATATCTCCCATCACTGTGGCTTTGTAGCTGCTATGTCAAAGCTAACTTTCTAAAATTGGCAGGTAACATTCAATCCTCAGAGCTTAAGAGCTATAAATAAGCCTTAAGAGAGTTGTCCTCCATTAATTTTTCCAATATTCTGGGATTTTGCAAATATGCAAGTAGGAATATATATATATATATTATATATAAATATATAAAATATATAAAATATATAATATATATATATATATATATATATATATATATATATATATATATATATATATATATATATATATATATAAAATTTAAAAAAACAATGTCACAAAACTCTAAATCAAATTATCTAGCATTTGACTCAAACATTCATATTTTTATTAATATTGTGCCAACTAGATCAACAATAAAAATATACTCCATTTGTTTGCAAGGCTCCTCAATGTCTGTATCCTCTATTCCAGTGATCCCCAACCCCCAGGCCGCGGAGTACCTGGCACCGGGCCGCGCAGCGGCCGGGGGCCATGCAACGGCCGACTTCACTCATGCAGTGCCGTCGCCGGAGGGGGGGAGCTGCGCGGAAGCACAGGAGCAAGTGAGGCGAGTAGGAAGAATCCCCCGCTACTACACCACCTCCGCCCCCTCCCCGAGTCAGCCGTCCCCTCAGTGAACGCCTCCGCCTCTTTCTCCTTTCTCGCCTCAGTCGGCTCGCCTGGAAGCGAGGCGAGGAGGGGGCGGACCATGCGTTGGAAGCGGAGCCCTTGGAGGCTGCTCTCTTCTTTTTCCCGCCCGGCCTTGGCTTGTGAGAAGGAACGGCGGGAGAGGTAGAGAGAGAGAGAGAGAGAGAGAGAGAACGCGGGCAGCCGAGGGCGGGGGGGTGTCTTTTGAGGGAGATGGGGGGTGTGCGATTTTGGCGCCAGATTCAGGCCGCTGCTGCCGCTATTGCAGCGCACGGTGGAAAAACGGCGGTCTTGCCCACCCCTTCCCTGCCTCCCGCCCGCTCCAGTTGTGGGTGGGGGCTCGGTGCCTGAAGTCTCTTGCCTCTCTTCCAAAATTTCGCCAAGGGGCATCGGTGAAGCGCGCTCTTTCTCTTCCTCACAAAACACATTTCCTTTCCCCCACGCGTAGTTATTGGCGATATGCACTCTTGGAGGCTGCGCTCCCGGGTCGTGTTTCCTTTTTGCAGCCCATGAGAATGCCTGGTTCTGAGCCTCAAAAACGAGAGTTCTCTTAAGGCTGCAAAAAAGGAATATACTTTGGTCCTTGAAGCGCTTTTTCCTGTTATTTGGACATTATATATATATACGTACGTACGTACGTACGGTATGTATATATGCATGTATGTATATATATGTGTGTGTGTGTGTATATATATATATATATATATATATATATATATATATATATTATATATATATATGTCTCTAGTCCATAATATAGTGATGATTTTAAAAAAAATTAGTTGAGCACATGGAATCTTTTTTCTTTTAGTATATTTTGGAGGTGGGGGCCCACTTTGTTATTTAAGATAGTATCTCCTTTTATATATCGTAGTGAAGATGCCTAATACTCCCACCCCCTATTTCCCCCACCACAACCTTGTGAGGTGGGGGGGCTTAGATAGAGTGAATGGGCTTAATACTGTATTCTTTTTACATTGCTATCCTCTGGCTTATTTAATTTTGCCCTTGCTCTTTTTATCTTTGACCTTGATTAATTCAGCTGTTTATTCCTTAAAATCTACATACAAAATGGAAGGTGGGATATGATTCAGGTGTTGAATTGGGAAGGTGGATTTAAAAAGTATGTTTGTATTCCCCCATTTTCGCCCCCCCACCCCTGCGCGCGCTCAGCGGGCCACGGTAAAATTATCAAAGGCTGACTGGTCCGCGGCGATAAAAAGGTTGGGGACCACTGCTCTATTCAGTTAGGAGCTGAATAATATAATACACTACTGGTATATTGATATGATGGTAGCCTTTAGTCAAAAGGCTCATACAGTAACAATCTCTATTACAGTATATGCCTGATAGAAACATATATCTCAGTCTTCAAAACACTAGAATAAAAATACTAGATTCATTATGTCATATAGGAGTCACTATATAAAAATATGGCTGGTGGTGTTTGATAATACAGTAAAATTAAATTTGGTTTTGGGGGGACATTTTCTATAATCAACCCATTCCCCACTTTAAATATCTACAGGATCCCATTTATATAGTTTTTGGAACTAAGAATTCTTGCAGTTTGACATTCTCTGAATATGGCTGTAGCATTGCTTGTAATGATTATTTATGGATCCGAGATGATGCAAGATTTCATTTAGTGTAAGAGACTAAAATATTTTAATGTCTAAAATTCTAAAAACTTTTTGTAGAGAAACCATTTTAAACTGTAGAGGACCGTAGTCAAAGCCGAATAAAATTGCTGAAATTGTTCTCTGAAGCAATATTATGTTCAATCAAACATAAAATGTATATTAAAGTATGTGCAGCATCTGCCCTACATTGATATTATGTCAGCTTTTCTCATGTTTATGACTCATGATATTAATCTGTTGGAGGTTGATTCATTTCACATTTCTAAGTAAAGCATTTGTGTCCTTTGAAATATGTATAATCCGAAAATGATAAAAGTTACCTGACCAGGATAGCATCAAGAAATGAAAAGGGCACAAAATAGCACCTTCCTATGTGACTATATCAAAGGATGAATAATCTTTCCCCTTATCATATTCCAAAATCAACAATTGATTGTAGTGCAGCATTGTAATAAAGATTAAAGTACTCCAACGCTCTGGTCTACAGGTATGCCACAGTGAATTATGGTACTCGCATAATTTATAGGAAGAAGTAGGTTGACCTGCTAAGGGAACCAACTGTTAATCAGTGTATTTGCACAGATCAATCTTTGATACTTATATTCACAGATCTTGTTTATTTGGCCATATTAGAGAGCAGACGGGTTTGTTGGAATGGATTCTAAGAAATGATGGATGTAATTGTCAAAACTGCCAAGGTCAATGTATAACATTCAGAAACAGAAGTAACTCATTTTGAGCACCTTCCATTTATCATTCATGCAATTTGACCTGCAGTTTTCTCTGTAATAACAGAGTATGAAGGAACAACTGCTGTGTTCATTCCTCTATGCTCCTCTGGACTTCTAAGTACCATAGAGGTCACAGCCTTTCCATAAGACCATTTATACATAACTTCTACTTCCTGCTAGGCTGAAACTATTGGAAGGAGCCTAAAATTAATAAGGAATGAATTGCTCCTGAATCTACACGTGAAGAATATAGAAATATAGCAGGAATTTAAAATTCATAATTATTTTTTTAACTATTTTTTTCTTTCAATTTAGTGGACACCTATTTCCTTCTTTAATTCATTTCTTATTCTTTCCCTCCTTCCATACTTTCATATTGTTGTCTTTTCAAGAATTAATGGAATACAAGATTATCATATAAACAAAGATGGAAAGATTTGGCATTACCAACAAGGGAGGAATGGTTGGTAGAGATGGTACAATTTGCTGAGATAGTAAAATTGATTTTCCTATTTTATGTTATTCCTAACTTGAAAACCCTTATGGACCTTTTGCATAAAACAGAAAAAATGAACTTATGATTTATGGTTTTGATAATTAGATAGGATAGATTAAATAAAAAAGAGTCCTTTTGTAACTTTACAGTAAGAGCAGTGGTAGATTTCAAAAATTTTTAGAACCTCTTCTGTAGGTGTGGCCTGCTTTGTGGGAGTGGCTTGCCAGCCATGTGACCGGTGGGAGTGGCCAACTTGTAAAATGCAGTGAAATTCACTTAACAACGCTCTTGCTTAGCAACCAAAATGTTGCCTCAGAAACTCTGGCATTTGAAACACACAACTCTTAAAGCTGTCAAGTTACAAGATCCTTGCACCCCTAACCCTTTAGGGAAAAAAATCTCCAGGGGTGTTCCAACTTGACGGCTTTAAGACTTGTGGACTTCAACTCCCAGAATTCCTCCTCTCATTCTTCATCTTGATGATGTGGGCAGGGGGAGGGAGCTGGCACCGGTTCTAAACAGCACTGTAGATTTGTGGAACCTCTTCTATAGAAGAGGTTAGAACTGGCAAGAACCCACCTCTGAGTAAGAGATATTCATAATTGTACTTGTAAGAGTTATAAAGAAGATTGGAAGCTACTTTGAATCTTTTATTTTCTATTTTTCTTTTTCCTGTTTTTGGAACTTTTAGCTTTCCTGTTTTACTTAAGTTTTATTATATACATATATACATATACACGCACACTAATGGAACAGAGTTAGTGAAACTAGACTTAGATTTCAGGAGACTTCAAAAGGACTTCATTTTGTCAAACAAGCCTGCAATTCTTCAAGGCCAATTTAATAATTGGATTCTGAAAGATAATAAGGCCAGGGAATTAGACTACATATTCACAAAAATGAGTATCTAATATGATTTAACTTTACTTAAAATTGAAATTTGGACCACTAATGAAATAAAGAAAAAAAAACCAGAAGGAAATAATTCTTTATATGACATATAAACAAACTATCAAAATCATATGCGGACTAAAACAGAGCTACGATACAGTAATGCCCAGGTTATTGATTACTATCAATGGCTATTCTTCGCTTTCAGTATTGGGGACTGTATGTCTCTCAGTTCTAGTATAGAATCCCACCTATGTCATCTTCTATAGATCTTCTCACCCTAATAAAACTTTGACTTCTTATAGAAAGATACTAAATCTTATTAAAACACAAAATATTAATTCATTTCTAAAGCCAAATGCTAGAACTTAGTGTTTTGGCAAGAGCTGACAGCAATGTGGTTGTTATAATGTTTTATTTGTATTTTTTATTTTACCTGATTCTGTTGCTTTGTTTTATAGCTTTTTCATTTTTCTTTTGCTGTTTTTTGTTATGTTTATTATTTTCTTTTACAGAGTTAATACTGTCATCTTTGATACTATAAGGTTTTTTTAAAAGAATAATATAGAGTTTAATTTTTAACCATTAAATAATGACTGTATTCGCTGTTAGAAATAAAGGATAATACTTTTTTCCTGGCATTTGTGGCTCTTACATTGCTGGAAACATGTGAAAGGTTATCCAACAATGAAAAAGGGTGACTCAAATATATCGAAAAGTTCTACAAAAGTTCAATGAAATGCCAGTTTCAGAGTCAAACACAAATATCCTTTGACGGTGGATGTTATCCGGTGCTACAGAAATTACACAGACAAGTAGTTTATATTTATTCTTTTCTTACACCTTGCTCAGTGTTTTAAACCTAGAGTAACAAATTCAAAATTCAAATTCAGTATAATGTGTCAGTTATGGTTACTAAGTCAAAGGATTATTTTACAGAAATTTGGAAACGTTTTGGGTAGATTTATAGATTTCCATTCACTTGGGAATTCAAAGGTGCTTATATTAAAATACATATCTTTCAAATATATCTAGAATTGTTACTAATACTTTTCAGTATATTTTTCTTTTATAGCTTACTAGCTGTTAACCTGGGGTTTCCCCAGTATTTGTTAATCCCAATCCTATGTTAGACATTCACAAATGTCTGGACCAAACATAATTTCTATGTTAGATTTCCCTCCTTACCAGAGGGAGCCCCCTTGTATAGTACTGTGAAGCCTTTACCATGGCAACTCTACTGTGCTGTACAGTAGAAGCCATTTAAATGCATGACAGGCTGTATCTTAACAGAACACACACACAGACCAAGGAGTGTAGGTGTGTCTTACCCTCACAATATTTGTTTCCAGAGAGTAAGTCATCTGTGTACCAAATTTGGTTGAACACACACACACACACACACAAACACAAACACACACATGCACGCACTACACATACACACTACTGAATTCAGACTTGGAGATGGTAGAATTCTTTAGTGTCATGTTATATTAAAATGCAACCTTTGAATTGTCTCAGTATACAAACGGATTCTCTATTGGGTTGGATATCTGCCTAAAAATGGAAGTGTAGCAGTTAGGGTTGTTTTGTGGCAAGCATTTTAGGAAACAAATACATGGTACTGAACAAATTGCATTGACTTCCTTTTTCCATTCAGGATGATAGCTTTAACTTATGAAGCTGTGAAGACTAAGGGACAAAATAACTGAAAAATAACTCCTTCTTATTGAGCCTGTTCACAACCTATATTCTCCTTAGACATTTGCCACCAACCTTTGATCCTTCACCAAAGAGGCTATGCTGATAGAAACTAAGAAAAGCTTTTGGAGATTGATTGTGGAGCCAGCCATGTCAGACAGGAACAAAAATAAATGAAGCCACACAACCTAATAGGGCAAAGAGTTAGGTGTCTTTAAGACCCTTTAAGATACTGTATCAGCAGGATAAGAGTTGAGGGTTCATTTGTTGTGGTCTAGTTTTTTGCCCTCTTTTATTCTTTACTGTTGTCTATTATTGTAAATATTATTGTCAATAAAGAAAAGAAAACATTGTCTTTAATGGTTGACTTGAAAACTACACAAAGTCATTGGGAATCAAGCAACATGTTTTCGAATCCTTTAGGAATGTTTCTGCTAAAAAGTATTTATTTCTAATTGCATTTTGATTGAGTTAGAAAATCTCAAATCTGGAAAGTACAGACAGCATATGACCATGTCATAAACTATTTAGCCTTCATGTACTTAGAATAACTCAGCTCCATGATTAAAATATATACATAAAAACCCTAGAGACTGAGAATTCAAGGAGAATTGACTAAGTCCAAAGCAGGATTTCAATATATTCAGGAATACTATGACTGTCATTTCCTTGAACCAGATTGAATTGTTTGTTCCTGCTTAATGATAATGCTGTATTTAGTCTTGTATGTTTCAGCAAAATATTTGGTGTGTGTAATAATGAAAAAAATAAAGTTACATTTGAACTAAATCTATGTGTCTACAGTACTACATCAATCCAAAACTCATTTTGGACAGAACTAGATCATAACCGAATTCCAAGCAATCAGATAGGTTGCTGTTTGGATATGTTATCATCCGACACTTCCATTTTAGCAATATAAGCTTTAGATATTTTCTTCTGGCACCTTTTAATGAAATGGCTGCTCTGAGATGAATAATCCAAGCTAATTAGTCATATCCAGGAAGTACCATATTTTTTGGAGTATAATACACACCTTTTCCTCTCAAAAAAGAGGCTGAAAATCTGGGTGCATCTTATACACCGAATACAGCATTTTTGGCCTCCTGAAACCCCACCCCTTTCACCAAAATGGCAGTGCATAGCCTTAGGAGGCTTTCAGAGTGCTCCTGGGGGGCTGGCGAGGGCAGAAATGAGCGAAAAACTGGCTGTTTTGGTCAATTCCCCTCAGCCTCCAGGAGTACTCTATAAGCGTCCTAAAGGCTATGAATGTCCTTTTTGACAAAAAATGGGCCTGTTTTTCACAAAAAATTGGATGTTTTTTGCTTGTTTTTGTCCCCCCCCCTTGAGCACTCTACAAGCCTCCTAAAGGCTATTCATGCCCTTTTTAAAAAAAAAAATGGCTTGTTTTCACAAAAAATAGGATGTTTTTGGGAGGTCTACTGAGTGCAAAAACTTTTGTTTTAATTTGCCTCTTCAAATCTTGGTGCGTCTTATACTCCAGTGTGCCGTATAATCCAAAAAATATGGTAATTAGCTGTACTTTGGTCACATTGAATGTTGCTTTCTTAAAGGAGACGTAAAGATGGAGGGTGATTTAAATAATATAATAATCTATACTTCTCTTATATAAGAGAAAGTACATTTAACAACATCTCTTTACAGATTGTTGTTAAATATATTAATTTTATAATATTTATTCGTAACTCCACAAATATAATGCACCTACCTAATATTTTGTGCTAAATACTTCTTTATGGGAACGGGTTGTTTTGTTTTGCTTATTTCCTATTTAAACAAGAGAAAAAAATAATGTCCTTTGAAATGTCCCATGACAGCATCCTGGGATATACAGCTTGTTATAAAGCATATTAAGCAGTATCATCTTTAAGAAGGGGAGAGTTCTAACTAGTTACGTCACCCTTTGTGGGAAGATGTTAACAAGTGGCCAAATTACTTACATCCCCATAGTTGGAGGAAAGAATGCCAAGGAAAGGATAATGGTCTGGTATAATTGGTTCAATATTTGTTTTTGTTTTGTTTTGTTTTGTTTTGTTTTTTGGGGATTTTTTGGGGTGGGGAGGAAATATAATTAAAGAAAACATTACATTTTGGCAATTTGCTAATTAAGATGAATTCTCACTGTTTGGCAATTTGTTTTTGTTCTCCTTTTTTTGTTATAAAAAAGGGTTTTGTTAGCATCTAGCTTTATGCAAGACAAACAAAGGTGCTGTCAATATTCATTTTAATTAGCCAATGGCATTAGCTGCTTATGACTTCATTCTTCTGATGCCCAGTGGGCCATCTGAACAGCAATTCTCACTGTTACTTAGCTCCTGCGCGTGTAATCCACAAGAGGCTGTTCAGCTTGCTGTGGTTTGTGACCTTTGACCCAATCACTTCTTCCTTTTAACACTACTACTTTTGCACATTTAATGAACTTTGTACATGGTTTAAAAGATGTCAGCACAGAGGAACGATGGACCCTGCTGTGAAGGGCCACATTGTTTCTATAAGTCTAATTGACCTTTCACATTACACAAAAAAGAGGAATAAGAAAAAGGCAAAAAGAAAAAAAATCAATATGGTTACTTAGTCACCAATCCAATGCTATCTTTTTTATTATTAATATGCTAAACATATTGTTTCAGAACACTGACATCTAAACACCCCTAGATATACAAAAAATGACTTCTCATTAATAACTATTATATTAATCACTGTTTGCCCAGAACTAGAATCTAGCTGTGAAATCCCCTGTTGGAAATTGCTATAATCGTTCAAACTACAGGAATGATTTTTTTTCTTCCAGCATAATTACTGCTGTCTCCTTATTCAAAAATATCCCATTAGACAGCAGGTTTTAGTTACGTAAATCCTGTTGATTAATTTTTAATTTCTGGCATTTTTTTCCCTATGACACTGCACTTCTAAAGATCTTTGAAAGCTTAATACAGAGTTTTTCAACCTTGACAACTTTAAGATGTGTGGACTTCAACTCCCACAATTCTCCAGTCAGTAAACTGGTTGGGGAATTCTGGGAGTTGAAGTCCATGCATTTTAAAATTGTCAAGTTTGAGAAAACACTGTTTAATGGCACATTGAACAATTATCACAATCATATAAAGAAGTTCAAATTCAATTTACTTACTGCAAGTTGCTTGCAAAATTAATTCTTCCATAAAATTTCAGAAAATCTTTAATGCAAATAAATATCTCTTTCATGCTCATAGCCCTGTAACATCTCCTATATAATACAGGTTCACAATCTATTTTGGCTACTAACTGAATATTGTCTTCACTCACCTGCATAATTCCACTATTGGTGGAATGAACCATCCCTTTTGATTCACAAAGGTTTCAATTATAGTACAAATCCAGCCAAGCAGAAATAATGCTACCTAGGGTTAGATGATGGCACTTAATGACACAGAAAGTTGATTCTGATTCCACCGGCATTAACCTAAGAGAGATATTTCCATATATCATTAGTCTGCCAGCTTTTCTTTTGGGGGTGGGGGTTGCGGAGAAGGTGTGATAGTGATGAAAGTTGATGAACTGCTGCCAAGATCATCCTTGGATTACTTAGGAAGAACTGTAAGGACAGCAAAGTTTAATTTGAGGGCTGCAGGGAATACATTTTATAACGTTTATAACAGGTGACAAGGAAAGGGGGAGATGATGTTGCCTTCTGTACTGAGGGCAACTCTGTAGCATCCTGTCATACTTGCTTTTGTTTTTTGGATCTCCCCCCCCCCTTTAATAACAAGGAATCTTGGAACAAATTATGTAAAGGATGATGTGATGTGACACGACGTGACATGACATGATGTATGTGTGTATGTATGTATGCATAGTTTGAAAATGGGTTGCAGTGGGGAAAAAAGGCAGAGACAGTTTGGTAGCAATTCAAAATGCTGCTGACTGTTGCTGCCTTAGTCCTTGCTATCCTGACCATACACCCCACAAGAGGGTATATCAGAGGTGGTATTCAGCAGGTTCTGACCAGTTCTGGAGAACTGGTAGCGGAAATTTGAGTAGTTGACAGAACCGGTAAATCCCATCTCTGACTGGCCCCACCCCCATCTATTCTCTGCCTCCGGAGTCCCAGCTGATTGGGAGGAAATAGGGATTTTTCAGTATCCTTCCCCTGCCTGGCCCACCAAGCCACACACACCAAGTCACACCATGCCCACCAAGCCATGCCCACATAACCAGTAGTAAAAAAAAATGAATCCCACCACTGGAGTATCTATAGTCTACTTCTAATCCACACAAAATGCAGATGCATTACAAAAGGAACAACATAAACATACACAATTCTTGGCAAGGTTTTTCAGAAGTGGTCTGTCATTTCCTCTTTCCCAGAGCTAAGTGAATGGCCCATATTCACCCAACTGTCTTTGTCCCTAAAGTGGGGCTAGGACCACACTGATCTCCTGAGTTTGTAGCCTAGTGGCTTAACTACTGCACCAAATTGACTGTCAGGAGAATCAGGTAGATGTAGTTTGTTCTTTTCTTCACCTTAATTAGTACATTTTATTTATTATTGTATTATTATATATTCTTTGCTGTTTTACCTTAAACTATCTTGAGATACTTTGTCATATGAAGTGGTAAATAAATATATTAAAATAATAATGATAATAGATACAAGAAATGTGTCCCAAATGATTAAATTAGTGAATTCTGTAACAGTTGATATTATTAATATTTTTCAGAGACAAACAAAGAGCCATTTAATTGTGTAACGAGGGTCCAGTTCATGGGCAGGAAACAATTAAAACATCAGTAAGAGTTGGCTGTCTATCCTTTTCTTAAAAACCTCAAGCGATGGAGGATCCATAATCTCAATAGGTAATTATCTACAAAGGAATTTCTTAAGTCTTCTCAGAGTCAAGCTGGCTTGAGTATGAGTCCAGCCTAAGATGCAGAACTCATATGCCCTTGGCCTGCTGAAAATCTAGGCCAGTGATGGTGAATCTAGGCCAGAGATGCGCCCACATGACGTTTTATCCAGAAACGTCATGTGGGTGCATATGCACTCATCGAGGTCATGCCCTGGAAAAGCCAAACTTCCAGGTTCTAGCAAACATGCATGCCCAACAATCAGCTGGCCGATGCATATGCACTGCCACATGCACGCAAAGGGATCACACTCCAGAAAAGCTGAACGTCTGTGTTTTGGCACGCATGCGTGCCTGACAATCAGCTGGCTGGCATGCATGCACACACTGGTTTTTGCATTGCTGCGCAAATGAAGGACAGCTGATTGTTGCATACACATGCGCACCGGATACCTGGAAGACAAACAAGCAAAGTCATGTATGCTGGGCAATATGGTTTCGCAAGCCACTTTGGGCATGTGTGCAGTAGATTCGTCATCATGGATCTAAACTATATGATGTTTTCCTTTTATACAATTATAGAACTTGTCAATTTAAAACCACTGATTGCTGGATGGAGTGCTCCACTTCATGATATTATATAATGCGATATGAATGATCTTGTTGGATTAATTGACCTATTGTGGTTAACTGTGTGTCATTTCTTATTAATCCTTGAAATTTGATAACTCATGCAACTAAATCCTGGCATCTGATTCAGATCCTGGAATGGACCTATGGTTTAAGAGAAAACAGAACAGATCACTGTTTCTAGGCTTGTACAATCAAATAATCCTATACTTAAGCTATTCAAGTATTGCTTTCATATGACTTCATTGTTAGTTATTATATGTAATACATAAAAAGGACGCAAGTTTTAGAACTGGACTCTTCTTTGTTATTTCAAATAAAACTTCATTTTCTTATACCGCAAGGCATCTCCACAAGAAGTAATTGTTTCTGAGTGATTTTGATTTTTCATTTGCTCTCCAATAGAATGATTCCCTTTTCACTATTTCATATTGAAGACATTGTGCTTTGGGGAACAGTTTAGTTTAAAAAAAAAGACCCAGAAAGATAGAGATGAAAGAGTGAGAGACAGATAGATAGGGAGAAACTTTGTATGATGAGCACTTTAAAAAATATTATTTATTTAGCTAACTTTATTAATCTGAAAAAAATAACACAATGGTGTCATTTTAAACTGTTCATTCATAATTCCCATGTCCCTTTCTTGCCCTATTCTTCTTTGGTGGTCTTCTATTATTTATGTTAAACAGAAGTCAGAGAGAGAGAAAGAGGAGAAAAGATAATGTGGCAGCGGGAGAGGGGGAGGTTTGTACAGTTACAGAGAAATAGTTTTTTGTAGTTTAATTTTTTTTATTCAACCTTTGAAAACTCTGAGGGTCCCACCATTCCAATATTTACACAGATGTGAGCAAGGCAATTTATAACCACCTACTTTTGCCCTTGTCACCTCTGCCTTTGAGCAATCTTTGAAAGGTACATTAATAGCAATTGTATTAGATACACCCTCCTCAGTCCAATATTTTATTTCATATTGCCTCTACGGAATGAAAGTTAATACACATTTTGAACGGAGGACATTATTTTCTTAGTGTTTTATGATAAATTCAGTTGTGCACTAGATTTAGATTTAGATTTTTTAGATTTTAATAGCATTTATAGGCCGCCCTTTTCCCTGAGGGGACTCAGGGCAGCTTACAATAACAAGGAAGGGGAGTGAAGACAAAACATAAAAAGAAATGTGCAATAACTGAAAAATACTAAAAACACAACATTCTCTCAGCATTCGGGAGGGGCGGAAGAGTTTATCCCCAGGCCTGACGGGCTAGCCAGATCTTGAGGGCTGTACGGAAGGCCTGGACTGTGGTCAGGGTACGAATCTCCACGGGGAGATTGTTCCATAGCGTCGGAGCAGCAACTGAGAAGGCTCTCCTCCGGGTAGTCGCCAGTCGGCACTGACTGGCGGATGGAATACGGAGGAGGCCCGCTCTATGCGATCTGATGGGACGCAGGGAGGTTATTGGCAGAAGGCGGTCTCTCAAATAGTCAGATCCACTACCATGGAGCGCTTTATGGGTGGTAAGTAAGACCTTGAATTGCACCCGGAGATCCACAGGCAGCCAGCGCAGCTCGCGGAGGATAGGTGTTATGTGGGCGAACCGAGGTGCGCCCACAATCACTCGCGCGGCGCGCGTTCTGTACTAGCTGAAGTCTCCGGGTGCTCTTCAAGGGCAGCCCCATGTAGAGCACGTTGCAGTATTCCAGCTTAGAGATCACAAGGGCTCGAGTGACTGTCGTGAGAGCCTCCCGATTCAGGTAGGGCCGCAACTGGCGCACCAGGCGAACCTGGGCAAATGCCCCCTGGTCACAGCCGATAGATGGTGATCAAAACTCAGCTGTGGATCCAGGAGGACTCCCAAGTTGCGGACCCTATCTGAGGGGTATAAATTTTGTCCCCCCAGCCTGATTGATGGTACGGTGGTCAAATTATTGGGAGGAAAACACAACAGCCACTCGGTCTTGTCTGGGTTGAGCACCAGTTTGTTTGCTCTCATCCAGTCTTTAACAGCTTCCAGACCCTGTTCTCACGTCCACCGCTTCATTGAGTTGGCACGGGGCGGACAGATACAGTTGAGTATCGTCCGCATATTGGTGATACTTTATCCCGTGCCTCCGAATGATCTCGCCCAGCGGTTTCATGTATATGTTAAATAGGAGGGGGGACAAGACCGACCCCTGTGGCACCCCACATGTTAGGGGCCTCGGGGACGATCTCTGCCACCCACCAACACCGACTGCGACCTGTCCGAGAGGTAGGAGGAGAACCACTGCAAAACAGTGCCGCCCACTCCCACCTCCCGCAGTCGTCGCAGAAGGATACCATGGTCGATGGTATCGAAAGCCGCTGAGAGGTCAAGGAGAACCAGGATGGACGCAAAGCCTCCATCCCTAGCTCTCCAGAGATCATCGGTCAATGCGACCAAAGCAGTTTCTGTGCTGTAACCTGGTCGGAAGCCGGACTGGAAGGGGTCAAGAGGGATTGACCCCTCTTGAAAATTTCTTGCAAAATCCCCTAGAGGGATTTTGCAAGAAAATCTCATGAGTCAGTGCAACAAAATCCATTCCAACATTCTTTTAAAAAACATAGTGGAAAAGGCACCAGTTTAGTTTAAAGAGCACACAATTTTTAAAAAATGTATTTGTTTTGTCTTAATTGCAACCGAGAAAGAGGAGGAATATGAACTTCAAGTATTCGCCTTTGGAATTAAAGTAAAAAATGTGTAAGGTGCATTAATACACTCTTTTAGAAATATATCATACATGAATTATTTTAACAAATACATGAGCGTTGAATGAAGTGATTTAATTGAACTTTTATTTCTGTATATTACCTAATCTTCTTTGTTCAATTAGAAAACAGAAAGACAGAAAAATAAAAAAAGAAAGAAAGAAAGAAAGAAAAAATCAAAGTCCATTGCAGCTGAAAGGGCTATCAGAAGGCATTTTCTTAAGTCTCTTTTGATTTGGCTGCATGCTCTTATTTTATTCTATAAAGGGATGAAATTGTCAGCAGTCTTATGCTCCAGGCTCTTCCTGCTCTTAGAGCTTTGCTCTTTCAGAGATTGAAGATGTCCATGTCCTGCTGGTAGGCCAAGTGCTAGACTCCCACTGGGATTTTTACTCAACCAGGTGTCATGGTTGCCAGGCTGAGTGATAAACACTAAGCAGAATTTGTCAGGGGAATATTTGCATGATGGCTTTTCCTTTTGAATCAAAAGCATTATGAGATACCATTGACAATCTCAGAGGAATGACTAAGGATGGATCACTTACGTCACTTAAATTGTGTGGTCTCCTGCAGGTAGCTCTAGTAATTCCAGTTCCAGCCCTTATATCCCTTTTCATCTTGAAGGATGCATTGTCTTTCATTGTCTGTGAATATATCAGTAGGAAGTTGGCTAGCTTAATTGCAGAAAAAGCACAAGCCACAGCCTATGTGTTGTTTTTTTAAAAAAAACTATTCAAAGGTTATATTGGTATTTGCAGTAGAGTTGGTGCTTCCACTGCAAAATGGCAGAAAACTATGCAGCCAATTGTTAACAATTATGATTTGAAGGCCACATGCAGTTCTCAGGCCTCAGGTTGCCCATTGCTGACAGACTTCACAGCAGGCATGAAAATGACTCTCCGTTTCTGAACTCTTAATTCCCTATTAAGGAATTTGGTTGTATCAAAAGCTCATAGATACAAGGTGGTGAGATTAGTTGGATATTGTATCATAGAGAAGATCAGCTTGTGAAAAACAATTTTTTATTACAGACCAAGAGTCAAATCAAGGCTTCTTATACATAAGTCTGTTCCGGAGTTTACATTTTAGGCCTTTTCATCCCACCTTTTTGAGTCAATAGCTTTTTGTAGCTTGAGATCATACAATTAAATTAATAGGTCACCAGTTGCTTTTGTACCCAGAGTATAACTATAATTCATGGTGGTGGTTGTTGTTGTTGTTTGCTTCAAGCTTCGTGACAATTTAGTGACAATTTAGTCTAGAAGAAACCGTTATGCAGTATTATCTTGTTTTGAGTTTTTGATTTAAAATATTTCTGAAAGAAGTTAGGGAATATTTCCTTGCTGCTTTGCTACTTAAGCTATAAAACAAAGGCCCTTTGCATGGCACTGTTGGTTTAGGCTGTCTTAGGTTATATGAACTTCGAACCTATAGAGTAATTGTGCCATTGCTACTGTTTTACATAACTTGTGTTATTGGTACAATTTGGAGGTGAGGGTGGGGTAGAGAATCATGAGTGCATTTTCATAGACCCAAGATATGAAAATTTTAATATGGTACTTGCAGAATATTCAGCAATATGCTTAAAACTGAAACAATATCCTTTAGTTAGCTTTTAGAAACAATATTTCAAAAATTACTGGGTAATGTCATTTCTAGCCACAAGAGAAAATACAAAATCCATCAGTTTTCACACTCATTTTTGTTCTAACGCCAAGCCTTTTTTCCTACCACTCTTCAAAATGCTTGTATGAATTGGGTCCTTTCAGGTTCAGTATGGCCTTCATCTGAACTTTTTATAATATACCTTCTTGAATTAAAATCATTTTGTGCAGTATGTGCAGTATGCTGTACCCCAATATGACTTTTTTATTTCTTTATTTGACATCTGTACAAACAATAAAAAATGATATGTTTTTGTTCTCTATGGGCATAATATCTGATTCTTGCTGTGGCTGAAACTTTATTACAGACTCAGATTATAAGGCTTGCTGGCTAGGCACCTATCTACAAATTCCCCACACACTTAGTGATATGACAATGTTCAAGAAAAGTTTTAGTACCTTTCTTCCTGCTGTTTGATGGAGTATAATTTACCACATGTATCTGCATGCATATTAATTTTGAGTGTCACTGAGTTTAGAATTTATTTTAAAGTTACTTATACATACACAATTATTTTTCCTGTTACATTAACCATTTGTAGTTTATAGAACTGGAAACATAAGATTGGTGTCACTTAATAATTTATATGTAGTATGTGGGAAAGTTATAAACTTTAGTCTATTCTTTTAATTACTAAAAGCATACTGGGTATGTTTACTACATCATATATTCTAGTTATGTTCAGTGCTATTTACTAACTACATACAACAGGGGTGGACTGTTTTATTTATATATATAACTCGCCAGCCTGAAAATGCTGGTCTTGTTGTATTCGGGTCTATTCACGTGTAAGATTGAGATTGTCTTGGCAATGTTTCAGCGAGGTCTCACTTTCCATCCTCAGGCTGGTTTTGGGCTTAAAGGATGGTGGGAGCTGTTGTCTTTCTATACATCTTTGTGGGTGTGTATGGAGAGCTGGCTTTGTTTTAGTAAATGGAATGATTGGTTGTGTGGCTGTATCATGATTGGTAGATTGATGCTGATTGGTGCTGGCTGGGTGTCTGTTGTTGTTTCATGTTGTAATGGCCGGGATAGTGGGTGGGGCTCATTTGTTGACTAGGGCTGGTTTCCAGATGTCTGGTAGGCGAGAGGTATCATCACGTTTATTCATGTTGGGGGGGTGTTTCTCTATTTTGATAGCTTCTATAAATTCTGTTGTTGAAGTGTTCATTTTTGGAGATTAACCTGGTTCCTTCAAAATTAATTTCATGTCCTGTAGCTTTAAGGTTCTGGAAAAGGGAGGAAATATATTTCTGTGTTCTTGTGTTTGGCGATGCATGCATTTATTCTTCTGTTCATTTGTCCTATGTATATTGAAGGGCAGATTTTGCGTGGTATTTGGTAGACTCCTTGGTTTTCTAGCTGGATTTTGTTTTGGGGATTTCTTAAGATGTTGGCTATTTTTTGGTCAGTGTTGAAGGCTGTCTTGATATTGTATTTGTGGAGGATTTTGCTGATTTTATCTGTGGTGCTTTGATGTAAGGGAGTAGGGCGACAACATTGTCCTGTTCTATGTCTCGATTTTGGGGGGAGTCTCCCTTTGGATTAGGTTGGTAATTGTATTTATTTGGAATCCTTTGGAGATTACATTTGTGAGTGTGTGTAATTCAGTTTTCAGGTGGTCTTTGTCAGCTAGGCATTTGGTTCTGGAGATGAGGGTCTTGGCTATAGAGTTGATCTCTGCAGGTTGGTGATGGGATTGTGCATTTAAGTAGCGGTTGGTGTGTGTTTTTTCCCAGTAGATGGTGTGTCCTAGGAAGCCATTGGATTTTTTGTAGATTAGGACCTCCAGAAAAGGAAATTGATTGGTTGCTTCTATTTCCATAGTGAATTGTATTTTGGAGTGTAGGCTGTTGAGATGTGTGAGGAAGTTGTTCAGTTTTTCTTTCCAGTGTGGCCAAATCACAAAGGTCTCAATATATCTAAGCCAGAGTTGGGTTTGGGTTCAAATTTATCTAAGGCGTTAGTTTCAAAATGTTCCATGTATACGTTTCCGATGATGGGTGAGAGGGGTGATCCCATGGGTGCTCCTTCTATCCATTTGTATCTTTGTCCATTATGGATGAAGTATATGTTGGTTAGGCAGCGGTTGGTCAGGTCCAGGATGTGTTTAGGGAGGTTGTGTTTGTTCTGAACACTTGGACCAAACTGAACACTTCAACAAGAAAGAGAATAATTATGGAAGCTATCGAAATAGAGAAACACCCCCACGACTTGAATAAACATGACGATAGCTCCACCTACCAGACATCTGGAAACCAGCCCTAGTCTACAAATGAGCACCACCCACCACCCAGGCCATTACAACACGAAACAACAACGGACACACAGCCAGCACCAATCAGCACCAATCTACCAATTATGATACAACCACATAGCCTATCAGTCCACTTACTGAAACAAAGCCAGCACGCCATACACCCCCCCAATATTTATAGAAAGACGGCAGCTCCGACCATGCTTTAAGCCCAAACCCAGCCTGAAGATGGTAAGTAAACTAGTATATATCGATTTCAAGCTATTTAGCTGTCATCAGCTAGCCATACCCTTACTGGGATTTGAACCTGGGCTGCTTTAAATGTTAGGCAGTAACATGTTAGCCTCTAAGCCACAAGCTCTCCTCCCTTATCAGCTGAGCTGAGGAAATGATTAAGTGTTATGTCAATTTGGCACACTGGTGCTTTGATAAAGCATTAACACACAAACACACACACACACACTTCCCCCCACAAGTTCAAATTATTGTTGAAGAGAATCACAATACCTCCACAGTGTAGAATACCTCATGGAATTAATTCAAAGCTATCAACTTTGGTCTATTAACACTGCAAAATGTGTAAAAAGATAATGGGATGAAATGAAAGTCTACCCTACCAGCGATTTTGATAAGGATTTTTGAAAAGAGAGATTAAGAGTCAAGAAAGAAAGCTGCTCATTGAATTGTATGAAGTTTTTTTTTAATGGGGAAATGCTAGATATCATAGCTGAGTCCTCTACTATTTGTTTTCTATTTAATGGTTTAATGCAAATGCATTATTCTAAACCATGGGTGCCCAATTCCCAATCTATGGACTGGCATTGGTCCACGGCCATGCAAGAAACCGAGTTGTACAAACAAGCAAAGCCCCATCCTCAGCACACAAAACCATACCTTCTGGTCTGTGGAAAAACCTCTCCATGGAACTGGTCCCTGGTGCCCAAAAGGTTTCGGGCCACTGTTCTAAACCACATTGAGGAAGTTTGCAATAAAGACAATGATTGAATACATAACATTTGGTGTCTTTTTGTGATTGACTGATGATGTGCCATCAAGTCAGTATTGATTCTTAGGACAAATAGGCCTTCTTTTGAATGGTTTTTCCCCATCCAAAACCTCCTGTAATTGAGTCCATCTACATAGTTACTGATTATCTTCTCTTTCCTTTCACCTTTTTCAGCATTATAGCTCTCTAAAGAAAGCTAGGTATTCACATTATGTATCCAAAATGTGATAATTTTGATGGTTCAGTGATTAAAATCCAGTACTGCAGGCTAACTCACTGCTCACTTCAGAAGTTCAATTCTCAGTGGCTCAAGGTTGACTCAGCCTTCCATCCTTCCGAGATCGGTGAAATGAGGACCCCGATTGTTGGGGCAATATGCTGACTTTGTAAACCACTTAGAGAGGGCTGTAAAGCACTATGAATGATATCTAAGTGCTATTGCTATAATTTAAATGTATGTCATTTGAACCTTGAGTAAGAACTCTATAGGCATTTTTCTACAATCCTTTTGTTCATTTTATTGGCTACCTTTGATGCTGTTAAAAAGCATCAATACTCTTTTTATCTTGTTTCTTCAAAGTCCAACTTTTGCTTCCATAGGCCATCACTCAGCATGATTCTGATTTTTGTAGATATAGACATAAAGGTATCTGAATGCATTTTCCAAGGCCTTCATTTATATCCAACAAGTGCTCTACTCTTCTTTTACTGTTGATAGTCAATCCTATAAAGTAGAAACTATCCACATCTTTACATCAAGTAGTCTATTTACTTACATTTTTATTTACTATGTACATTTTAATATTTCATACTGTTAAATGTACAAGTGAAATTTTAATTGCTGAAAATGGTCATGGGTCAAAATGAAATTGTCAGCAATATTCATTTTGTGGTTCTTATTCTGTCTACAGTAACTCTAGAGCTGTCTTTAGCAGGGAATCTCATTCCCAATTTCAGTGGTGAGCCTAAATATTATGTGAGTGAGTTTCACTGAAACTTGCCTTTTAAAAAAGTAATTTATTCATTTATTTAAAATTATTCATCTTTTTCATCCCTTAAACAATACCAAAGTATGTTTTTAGCTAGTAGGAGCCAAGATTATTTATTCCTTTTTATTTGTACTCTGCCCTACCTTGTCAGAATACTCAAGGTGGTTTCTAACAATCAAATGAAAATTAAATTAGAGTTAACTCTACCATTTTAATGTTTAATTAAAAAGAAAACAGTTCTACAAATATTATTACAACTCAATTTAATATTCACTTTCAATAAAGTATAGAAAATATTTGTCTGTTTTTAGTTTCACAATGTGAGTTAAGGCCTTCCCTTCTGTGTGACCTCTTTGTTGCATTTTTTTTCACTATAGGTGGAATATTTTCAAAAGATGGAAACAGGATGCCCAGTTCTGAGGAGACTTGAGAGTCTTTTCAAAAGAAGCTGGTCCTCAGAAGGAGTAGGAAAGAAGAAAGATAGGTAGAGAGGGATGGGAGAGAGGGTGGGGGGAGGTGAAAAGGAAGAGGGGAGTGGATCTAGAGAAAGGAGTGGTAGACGAGGGGAAGTAGGTAGAGAGGGGGATAATGGAGGGAAGATAGAAAGTTGGAGGGTGGTGGAAGAAAGAGGTGTATGGAGAATGGAAGAGGTATATTGGGCTTTTATTTTCTGGGGCATTGTCGACAAGAGGAATTGATGCAATTATTGTTTAATACTGTATGGTGTATATATGTGAGTGTATGAAAATGAAAATGAAAATAAATATGTAAAATTTGTCCATAAAAAAAAAACAAAAAAACAAAAAAACAAAAGAAGCTGGAAATCATTCAGTTGGCTCAATGTCACTAGGAATATGAGAACGCAGGAGGTTATTTTTATTTGTCTACTTGGTATAACCAATATATATTTATATTGATAATAGACATAATATACATGGGCATGAAGAGTAAGATTACTGTTTCCCTCCTACTATCCATAAATTAAAGCACATTATTTTATTATATTATATCTATTTGGATAGATAAATAGATCATGAGAGGTTTGATTGCTGTAAAAAAATAATTCCCACAGTTTTTTTCCCCATTATGCTATCTATATATTGTTACAGGTGTATATCAACCATTGCATATCTGCAAGAATTTCATCCTTCCAGATTTCTCTTTTACTTGAGGAAAAGAAAAAGGGAAATATTTTTTCCTTAAGGAATGGTAGACAGGGAAACCAGATATCAACCACTTCCTACCTTTAAGAGGGCTTGCAATATTCTATGAAAGGGTGACCGATGTATGACCTTGATCATGGGATTTGTTTTGGCTGCTGTAGCCAGCTACCTACCGTGAAAATTCCTTTTCAAGGGAATTCTTAACACTCCTTAGAAGCCATTAATTTGTGGTAGATGTTTTTGAAGAAAAACTTTAGAGTTAGAGAAAGAAATTGCTCTGAAAATTCATATTTCAATGTTTAGTCCTTTGTTTACTGTATGGTTGAAGTGTTCTTACATTTGCTATATAAATATATTAGAGTGTTTTTAAAGTAATTAAATTATAAAAAAATTAAAAATTGGAAAAGAACATCCCCTCCCACACAAACGCAAAACAGTTTCAACTGGCACAGAGCAGAACATAGGTGTAGAGTAGACCTAGGAACATATAATTGTTACATATTAAATATTATATACAGAACATGTATATTAAAAGACTAAAGACGATCACTGGAGATATGAATTACAGATGGAATTTTATATTTATCATTAATTAACAGCCCACCTGCACATCCAATCAACTATATAAAAATTAAAAGAAATTCAAAATTTTATTTTAACCTGGCTTAAGTAGGCATTATTTAGTCATCAATCAATAGCATAAATATTGCTTTACAGCTATATCAAAATATTAGCAGCATTCAGAACATTAATTATTCAAAGCAGTTGTCAATATAACTAGATATTTCCCTGTGAAACTTACAAAGAAAATCAATAATCTTTATGGATCTCATCAGCTAAAAATGTGAAAGTTTCTTTAGATCTGTTAGCTTGACAAGGATAGAAAACAACAAAAGAAATTTGCTTACAACAGTGATGATTTATTGATAGTCCTTTCCTTTAAGGGTGTAAATTGGTTACTGGGGTAATTTTGAGCCTAAAAAGCATTCAATCTTTTAAAATCTTAGAGAAATAAGTGTTTTATATATTTGTGGCTGTCCGCTACTCCCCTTCAATTATATTATCTGTTCCAGGACAGATATAAGTCACAATAAATAATAATGAATTTGTGGTATTACTGAGAATATATGTAACTTTCCATATTGGAAAGTAAGACTTTTTCTGAATCCTTTCAAAGGAATCATTTTCCAATATTTTTAGTCACTGCTAGTGTTTCATATTTATACTGGCTTCAAAATTCCCTCCCCTTTCCTACTTCATAATGTTGTAATGATTGTGCTATTATATAAGCCTTAGGATTTAATAGGTTATTACTTTCCAAATGATATAGAGATACCTCCATACTATATTAACTATATATTAAAAAATAGTCAATTAGTCTACCATCTGTCTAACAATTTATTTTCCTGCAAGAAAACATATATTATTAGATAATAGTATAAAGAGGCACCACCACATAAATGAGACAAACCTAAAATTTTAAAAATTAACATGCCTTATTTTTGCAATTTTGTCTAGCAGGAATTCTCTGGAGTTCAAGAGTTTCTCAGTAATGCATGATTTTACCATACTCTATACACCTGTTGAAATTATACACAAAACATATCCACAATATATTGAGTTCCTGAATAGTAAATTGCTTTGGGGCAAATCACTTTAATATATTCAATACACAACTGCTAACTAAATGAAAATTAAGTACCAGGAATAAGGTCATCTCATTTTTTTTTAACTTTTAGAAAATAGAAAAATAAAAATAGAAAAGAGATAATTCCAAAACAGAGGAGACAGAGAGGGAAAGAGAGATATCAAGTTCATAAATGATTGAGATGAGATTTGGAAGATAGATTCAAGATTCAGAAGGATCTTGACAGACTGTAACATTGGGCACTATCTTACAAAGATGTAATTAAGTGGTGAAAAAGTAAGTTCCTGTGTTTAGTCAAGAAAAACCAAATATAGGTACAGAATAGATGGTCCCAGGATCAAAGAAGTAACTATAAAAGAGATGTAGGTATCCTAGTAGACCACATTTAAGTATGAGCCAGCAAAGTGCTGCAGCTGCCAAAAAAGCCAATGCAATCCTGGGTTGCATCAACAGACATTATACAAGAAGTGATAATGCTGCTTTGCACTACACTAGTGAGGACACACTTGGAGTACTGCATACAGTTATGGTCACCATGGCACAAAAAGATGTTGAGAAAAGTGTGCAGAAAGAGCAACAAAGATGATAAAGAGCGTGGAGACTAAATCGTATAATGAATAGAGAGAGAGCAAAGAACGTCTAGTCTAGTCTAGTCTAGTCTAGTCAAAGGGAAGAGTTAGGGTGGGGCAGGGGTTGATATCTGTCTACCAGTACTTTGAGGGAGTGTTACAGAGAAGACGCATTAAATTATTATCCAAGGCACCAGTGTTGTGGCCTGGCAGGAGCCGTTGGCCACCAGGTGGTGGCAGAGCATTGGATCAGAGGGAGTGTTCAGGGAAACACTTGGGAGTTGTTGCAGGATGCATCCCGTTGAAGAGTTACTCGACGAAAGGAACAACTGAGTACTTACAGTAGATGATTGCGAGCAGCTGTTGCTCATTGGAATCCTCTCCTGAGCATAAAGAGACTGCTGATGCCACGCCCTGGTTGCAGAAGTCAACGTTCCGTTCCTGTTCTAGTGATTGTTCTTGTTCGTTTTCACAAACCGAAAGAAGCCAACTTGGATAAGTGGTTTGAGATAAGAGAAGCCAGGTTTGCATTTTGGTGTGAGTTATAGGACTTTCTGCCAGAGCTATTATCTTTGTTTATTTGGGCTTGCAGCCAACAAGAGCTTGGACTGATTAAAAGAAATCTTTTAGTTACGTGGCTTTTGGCTTTCATTCCTGGATGGAGAAGGGGGGTCAGAACACACCACCAAAGAACAAGACAAGAATAATGGGTGGGAAGTTTTTGAAGTCTTAAAGTCAATCTAAAAGTAAGGAGAAATTTTCAAACAATGAGAACATTTACTCAATGGAATAGCTTTCATCCCAGATATGTGGGTGCTCCATCACTGGAGGTTTTCAGAATAGAATAACAAAGAGAGAAAGTGTTATTTTAGTTATAGGTATAACTAAGAAGTAAGTCAACAAGCAAATGAGAAGGTGGAAATAATCTACAGAGAAATCTTTGTAGCTTCACCACATGACAGTAATTATATAAAATAAAATGTATTCTTAACCACAATTTCATACTGTTTTTATGTTAGGTATGGTGTAAGTTTTAATTTTAGTGAATTAGTAATTATGTTTATTTTATTTTATTACTAAAGTTACTATAATATTTTAAAATGAAAATGGTTATTTGACATATCATTGATATGTTAAAGAACATAAAATGCATGCTTGAAAAAGTTATGTTACTTATTTTAAAAATGAGTAAAAACATGGTGGATTGCACCCAACTCAAACTGAAGAACAGCTATTTAGTTTTCAGATACTTTGAGACTGGAAATGATTTATATTAGTCTTATCTAGATTAAAACCTATTTAAAATCAAGTCAAACAGTATCCCCTGGCAGGAAAACAAGTTCATTGGGGTAAGTACAACTCTGATAATCTTTCTAGCATTACCACAATATAAACAATATTATTCTGTCTATAATAATAATACACCTAAAAGTTCTGTAACTTTTTAAATGTTTTTCTAGAAAATGGTTCACTAATAATGTAATCAACATCATTTTTTGAAAGAAGAAACAGAGTTTTAAAAATCTACGAGAGGAAAAAATTGTCATCAGGATTCTTAATCCAGATTTCCCCAAGGCTGTACTCTTTGGTGGTCCCATTCTATTCTGATTTCAAGAGAATACATATCTGGAATCTGGAATGTCACTATGTACATAGTTCAATTAACGTTATTCCAGTGTTTTTTACAATCCAAAATAAGTGATTATGTTCAAGCTGAAATCATTCATTTATGCAAACCGTAGAAATACAGGTGATAATTTGTAGCAGAGGTTATGATGGATAGGATCACCAAAATGCACAGCATGAGGAAAAAAGAATTTGTGGCTTTACCTGGTATACTGTACAGAGCTTTTGATCCCGAGGAACATTTCTTTATAGTGGAAAATCCCAGGATGCCTTGATTTTCTGCAGATCAGGCTACATACTCCAAAGGATTTTAGGATGGAAGTAGCTGATGCAGCGTTTACAATACATTAGGGAATCTATACTTGGCAGGATATAATGGTCTGAAATGATAAGCACTCCATTCAAATTATTCAAATCTATTAGCTGCAATTATACTGCCCTATAAGTACAAATTAATAGAGTGAATTTTGCTCATGATAGATAATTCCTGGATACAATGTTTGTTTTCTTTTGTTTTTGTATACTGCACAATCACATCATTTTGTTCACTTCAAGCTTCAGCAATTCTTTTGGATGTGTTTCTTGAAAATTTAAAAAAAAAGCAATTTGGATTTCAACCAGAAAAAATTGGCTACTGAAGCTATTACTGTGTAATATGTCAGGACCATCTGTAATTACACTACAAATCTAAGAATAAATTAGATGCTGATCCAAGATAAATAGTTCAGAGTTTCCATGCTGCATGAGACAGATATTGATTCCATAACTGAATTAACATCCAGCCATATTTTTAGAGGAAGATATTCTAGCATAGGAAAGAAGAAACAATTTTAATTAAAGTTGGACAAGAATATCAGATCGCCTTCATATAATCTTAATTTTCCTCTTAATAGTACATCCACTGAACGCAGATCAACTTCTATGACAATTTAGATATAATTCCAAATTAGAATTTACACAAAGAACATTGTTTTAAGACTCACTTTAGTTTAAATAAAATAAGAGCTTAATGATATTGTCACATCTCTTTACAAGAGGGGAAGATGCCTACAGACATGAAAGGCTGCCATACACCCACTGCTGTAGACTCCTGCCTGGATACTGAATCTTCAACATTTCCCACTTGGCAAGGTTTGAAACTTTTTCAGTCTGAATTCAGGCTTGAGCATGGATGGAAATGGCATTGGTTGTGCTGACAATTGACCTTAGTCAGATAGGTGGAGTAGTGTACTTCTTCTAGTCATATGAACCTTTCAACAGTTTTCACTAGCATCCATCATAGTATCCCTCTATATTACCTCAGAGCTAGGCAGGAGCCCCTGTGTTGGTCGTTCTCTTCCTATCTTATCAGGCACCTTCAGTCAGTGGTGACTCTTCCTATCTTATCAGGCACCTTCATCAGTGGTGACTGTGGTGCAGAACGTCAAAACTCCCATCACTCACTTCCCTCATCACTCCTACTCCCCATGTCACTTCATAGTCAGAGGTCAGCCACTGTCTCTCTGTTATTTAACATCTACATCAGTGTTTATCAAACTTGGCAGCTTTAATATGTATTGGACTCTACCTCCCAGGATTCCCCAACCAACATGCTGTTGGAGAGGTTGCCCATTAATTTGTTACAATTGGGTGTCATTGATGTACTAAAGACACAGTTGTAAATATTACCAATCCTGGTTGTTCCAGTGGTGTGATGGAAGCCTTTTACTGGCATCTTGAAGTTGTAGACAACTGGACAGAATGAAACAGATTGAAATGAACCCAAGCAAAAGAGATTTGTTATTTGTCAATCAAAATTCTCAATTAGTTCCAGTGTTGTCTGTCGACCTGTTATTACTGGCCCTGAGGGAAAAGACCGTGGCTATCTGTGAATGGGAAGGCAGAGGCTCTTGTCAGAAGTAATTGTGCTCATCTTTGACTAGTTCCCCAGTCACATACTTATCTGCATTGTTATGATTTCACAATAGTGACTCGTGTCATTGTCACATCTCAAATAAACTTCTACAGGGAAGAAACTAAAGTTAGATCAAAATTCAGCTGCATAAATACAAATGAACAATGGATGATTTTGACATTTACACCCTATGTGGCTTGGGTCTAGATACCTGTATGACTGTTTTCTCCCATTTGAATTAGGTCATCCAGTATATTCTTTAAAATATTACACTTTCATGGGGAGGAAGAGTGAATGGAGGCCAAAGGGAAGGGTCTGAGCCTGAGGGAAGTCTGAGCCTGAGGAAAGGGTCAAATACATTATCAGTCAAGAGTCCCTTCTCACTAACAGGAGATCTAATTCCAGATCACCTTGAAATTATTCTTCCCTTATCTATTGCCAAATTACTTTGGCCACTAGTAGTTCAGATTCTTGTAGAGAGTTTAAACTTGCAATAAATCTTTATATCCATTTGAACTGCCTGGATCTCTTAATTTCCCTGGTACTTGACCCAACGCCCATTTTCAACTCTGGTTTGTTTAGTTAAATTTTCTTTGGAAGTAGACTCAAAGTGATTTTTTGAGTCCATATTATGATAAAAGTTTTCTAGTGGTCATTTTTTTCTTGAGTGGGGGGCAATACAACCTCTTGCATGTTTATTTACTTAGAATTTTTATTTGAAGGTATATCTTAGTGGCTCAAAGAGAACAAGGTTATTACTATCCATGATGGCTTACAGCAACTAAAATTATATCAATGAGTTCAAAGCAGAAAACACAGCTGCACTTCCATCCTCCCACTCACCCAATATATCAGGTAATATAAAATAGTTGAGGTAGAAGAAATTTAAAGGAAGACACCTGGGTGTGTTATTCTGGTTGAACTTTGAGACATTCTCAAAGAATCTTAATAAGGAGGTCAAGCAATAGCCTTACCATCATATGAAGGCTGCTTGCATATGAAGGCTGGTCTGAAAAAAAGCAAAATGTCAGCTGAGGGTGGACTGTAATGATGGGAACATGTGTTTCTATTATCCCAAGCAAGAGAAGAAGATCCCCAAAGATTAAGTGTCCACTGAAATGGAATAAATTAGTATGTTTGTATAGGACATTTGTTGCTTACTGCGGTGGAAGATCTTCGTTTGACTTCCCTAACAAATACCTTACAATTTTCTGAACATTTATAAGAGGGGAAAAAAACACCTTCTTCTTCATTCTGTGCCATTTAAATGTGTGTGTGTGTGTGTGTGTGTGTGTGTGTGTGTGTATACATATATACATACATGCATACTCACGCACGCACACACACCATATTTTTCAGAGTATAAGATGCTCTGAAGTATAAGATGCACCTAGCTTTTGGGAAGGAAAAGAAGGGGAAAAAATATGCCTCTGCCTCCCAGCAATTTGCCTTCTTGCAGCAAACAGCAACCAGTATGGACAATATACACTATTTGTGGTGTTACATTTCAGACTCTTCTTGTACAGATGCAAATTGATGTGGTTTTCTGAAAGTATACATTATTCTCTGCTATTTAAAAGAAGATACAATAGCACTGGGGCTTTTCAGATCATTTATTTTAAAAAGTTTCTTCATTTTGTTAAGTTGTCTAGAACAATAATAAGCAGTCTTTAAATAATAGATTTAATAATTTGAACATTCTATAGGCATTTATAGTTATTGACTTACCTCATTGCAGCAAACAGCCTGTTTCAGTTTAGCCTAATTAGAAAGGGGGAAAAAATCTCCCTCTGCCTTCCAGAAATTTGCCTCATTGCAGCAAACAGCAGATTTCACTTTCAATTTCAGTTTCAGCACAGGCCTCCCAATGATCAGCTGTTTCAGGCTGCAGGGATTGCCATAGCCTATTGCCGCCTCCGCAAGTCCCATTTTCCCATTTGATGCAAGGAGGTAAATTGCTGGGAGGCAGAGGCCAAAGGGCGGGGGCCAGTGGGTGGGTGGAGCTACATTTGGTGTATAAGATGCACCGAAATTTTCATTCTATTTTAGGGGGAAATACGGTGTGCGCGTGTATAATCTCCACTTGCTTCTTTCCTTCTCCAATAAAAGTAAATCTTGAGTGTGGCTCTTAATAAAAAGGTTCCTTTTAAAAAAAATTAGGAGATATTAGTTGTTAAAGTTCATTTAAGATTAATACAGAAACGGCACACATATGAATTATGTACTAACGTTCACTTTAGTAAGTAGCCTAGGTTGATTTATTCATGTAGGCAATTACGTACAGCGTTATTAGT